>NC_134689.1:823827-1014144 GCF_050947455.1 Rhinoderma darwinii | reverse complement strand
CACACTATACCACACATAATGCACCATCACAATAAACCACACATAATGTACCATCACAATATACCACACATAATGCACCATCACAATATACCACACATAATGCACCATCACAATATACCACACATAATGCACCATCACAATATACCACACATAATGTACCATCACAATAAACCACACATAATGCACCATCACACTATACCACACATAATGCACCATCACAATAAACCACACATAATGTACCATCACAATATACCACACATAATGCACCATCACAATATACCACACATAATGCACCATCACAGTATACCACACATAATGCACCATCACACTATACCACACATAATGCACCATCACAATATACCACACATAATGCACCATCACAGTATACCACACATAATGCACCATCACACTATACCACACATAATGCACCATCACAATAATCCACACATAATGCACCATCACAATAATCCACACATAATGCACCATCACAATAATCCACACATAATACACCATCACAATAATCCACACATAATGCATCATCACAATAATCCACACATAATGCACCATCACAATAATCCACACATAATGCACCATCACAATAAACCACACATAATGTACCATCACAATAATCCACACATAATGCACCATCACAATAATCCACACATAATGCACCATCACACTATACCACACATAATGCACCATCACACTATACCACACATAATGCACCATCACACTATACCACACATAATGCACCATCACAATATACCACACATAATGCACCATCACACTATACCACACATAATACACCATCACAATATACCACACATAATGCACCATCACAATAATCCACACATAATGCACCATCACAATATACCACACATAATGCACCATCACAATATACCACACATAATGCACCATCACAATAATCCACACATAATACACCATCACAATAATCCACGCATAATGCACCATCACACTATACCACACATAATACACCATCACACTATACCACACATAATGCACCATCACAATATACCACACATAATGCACCATCACAATATACCACACATAATGCACCATCACAATAATCCACACATAATACACCATCACAATAATCCACGCATAATGCACCATCACACTATACCACACATAATGCACCATCACAATAATCCACACATAATGCACCATCACAATAATCCACACATAATGCACCATCACAATAATCCACACATAATGCACCATCACAGTCACGATATACCAATTCCTTTTGAGTGCTGTAGGCCTGGGGACGGTATATCACTATATCCTGATTGTTTGGATATAGAAAGGTTTGACACATTCAGACAAAGGAGAGTCGTTCTTCGAGGTCTGGTACAGCTGACCTGGGAACCCCCTTATAATTTCCCGACATCGGGTCCGGAGACCGTGAACCCGGCAGCCGGTGTGTGGAATCATGAGTGTCAGTAGTTGATATAATGAAATGGTTGAAAGGTGAAGAAGCCGTCAAAAACTGTAAAAGAGTGTTTAACAAATGAAGAGAGGAAGTAATGGTACGTTAGATAAAGGAGGTGGTTTACATAGTTCAATATGTAAGAAAAGCCAAAATATAGGAGTGTGTCAATGATGTTGATATGAATAGTATGTGTATAAAAGCATAGATTTTGATTAGAGTGACTGTACTAGTGATGTAAAGATTAATACAGCGAGTAATGTGGATCATGACGAGAAGTATGATATAGACATGTATACAGTGTGTGTGTCCATGTATACAGTGTGTGTGTCCATGTATACAGTGTGTGTGTCCGTGTATACAGTGTGTGTGTCCATGTATACAGTGTGTGTGTGTGTGTGTGTCCGTGTATACAGTGTGTGTGTCCATGTATACAGTGTGTGTGTCCGTGTATACAGTGTGTGTGTCCGTGTATACAGTGCGTGTGTCCATGTATACAGTGTGTGTGTGTGTCCGTGTATACAGTGTGTGTGTCCATGTATACAGTGTGTGTGTCAGTGTATACATGGTGTGTGTCAATGTATACAGTGTGTGTGTCAGTGTATACATGGTGTGTGTCCGTGTATACAGTGTGTGTGTCAATGTATACAGTGTGTGTGTGTGTGTGTGTGTGTCCGTGTATACAGGGTGTGTGTCCATGTATACAGGGTGTGTCAGTGTATACAGTGTGTGTCAGTGTATACAGGGTGTGTGTCTGTGTATACAATGTATGTGTCCTTGTATATAGTGTGTGTCCGTGTATACAGTGTGTGTGTGCCCGTGTATACAGTGTGTGTGTCCGTGTATACAGTGTGTGTCCGTGTATACAGGGTGTGTCCGTGTATACAGTGTGTGTCCATGTATACAGTGTGTGTGTCCGTGTATACAGTGTGTGTGTCCATGTATACAGTGTGTGTGTGTGTGTGTGTGTGTCCGTGTATACAGTGTGTGTGTCCATGTATACAGTGTGTGTGTCCGTGTATACAGTGTGTGTGTCCATGTATACAGTGTGTGTGTGTGTGTGTGTGTGTGTGTGTCCGTGTATACAGTGTGTGTGTCCATGTATACAGTGTGTGTCAGTGTATACATGGTGTGTGTCCGTGTATACAGTGTGTGTGTCCGTGTATACAGTGTGTGTGTCAATGTATACAGTGTGTGTGTGTGTGTGTGTGTGTGTCCGTGTATACAGGGTGTGTGTCCATGTATACAGGGTGTGTGTCCATGTATACAGTGTGTGTGTCAGTGTATACATGGTGTGTGTCCGTGTATACAGTGTGTGTGTCCGTGTATACAGGGTATGTGTCCATGGATACAGTGTGTGTCAGTGTATACAGTGTGTGTCAGTGTATACAGGGTGTGTGTCTGTGTATACAATGTATGTGTCCTTGTATATAGTGTGTGTCCGTGTATACAGTGTGTGTGTGACCGTGTATACAGTGTGTGTGTCCGTGTATACAGTGTGTGTCCGTGTATACAGGGTGTGTCCGTGTATACAGTGTGTGTCCGTGTATACAGTGTGTGTGTCAGTGTATACAGTGTGCGTGTCCGTGTATACAGGGTGTGTGTCCATGTATACAGTGTGTGTCCGTGTTTACAGTGTGTGTGTCCGTGTATACAGGGTGTGTGTCCGTGTATACAGGGTGTGTGTTCGTGCATAGAGTGTGTGTCCGTGTATACAGTGTGTGTCCGTGTATACAGTGTGTGTGTGTCCGTGTATACAGTGTGTGTGTCCGTGTATACAGGGTGTGTGCCCGTGTATACAGGGTGTGTCCGTGTATACAGAGTGTGTGTCCGTGTATACAGGGTGTGTGTCTGTGTATACAGTGTGTCTCCATGTATACAGTGTGTGTGTCCGTGTATACAGGGTGTGTGCCCGTGTATACAGCATGTGTGTCCATGTATACAGTGTGTGTGTCCGTGTATACAGTGTGTGTGTCCGTGTATACAGTGTGTGTGTGTGTCCGTGTATACAGTGTGTGTGTCCATGTATACAGTGTGTGTGTCAGTGTATACAGGGTGTGTGTCCGTGTATACAGTGTGTGTGTCCGTGTATACAGTGTGTGTGTCAATGTATACAGTGAGTGTGTGTGTGTGTGTGTGTGTGTGTGTGTCCGTGTATACAGGGTGTGTGTCCATGTATACAGTGTGTGTGTCAGTGTATACATGGTGTGTGTCCGTGTATACAGTGTGTGTGTCCGTGTATACAGGGTATGTGTCCATGGATACAGTGTGTGTCAGTGTATACAGTGTGTGTCAGTGTATACAGGGTGTGTGTCTGTGTATACAGGGTGTGTGTCTGTGTATACAATGTGTGTGTACTTGTATATAGTGTGTGTCCGTGTATACAGTGTGTGTGTGCCCGTGTATACAGGGTGTGTCCGTGTATACAGTGTGTGTCCGTGTATACAGTGTGTGTGTCAGTGTATACAGTGTGCGTGTCCGTGTATACAGTGTGTGTGTCCGTGTATACAGTGTGTGTGTCCATGTATACAGTGTGTGTGTCCGTGTTTACAGTGTGTGTGTCCGTGTATACAGGGTGTGTGTCCGTGTATACAGGGTGTGTGTCCGTGTATACAGGGTGTGTGTCCGTGTATACAGGGTGTGTGTTCGTGCATAGAGTGTGTGTCCGTGTATACAGTGTGCGTCCGTGTATACAGTGTGTGTCCGTGTATACAGTGTGTGTCCGTGTATACAGGGTGTGTGCCCGTGTATACAGCATGTGTCCGTGTATACAGAGTGTGTGTCCGTGTATACAGGGTGTGTGTCTGTGTATACAGTGTGTCTCCATGTATACAGTGTGTGTGTCCGTGTATACATGGTGTGTGCCCGTATATACAGCGTGTGTGTCCGTGTATACAGAGTGTGTGTCCGTGTTTACAGGGTGTGTGTCTGTGTATACAGTGTGTCTCCATGTATACAGTGTGTGTGTCCGTGTATACAGGGTGTGTGCCCGTGTATACAGCATGTGTGTCCGTGTATACAGTGTGTGTGTCCGTGTATACAGTGTGTGTGTCCATGTATACAGTGTGTGTGTGTGTCCGTGTATACAGTGTGTGTGTCCATGTATACAGTGTGTGTGTCAGTGTATACATGGTGTGTGTCCGTGTATACAGTGTGTGTGTCCGTGTATACAGTGTGTGTGTCAATGTATACAGTGTGTGTGTGTGTGTGTGTGTGTGTGTGTGTCCGTGTATACAGGGTGTGTGTCCATGTATACAGTGTGTGTGTCAGTGTATACATGGTGTGTGTCCGTGTATACAGTGTGTGTGTCCGTGTATACAGGGTATGTGTCCATGGATACAGTGTGTGTCAGTGTATACAGTGTGTGTCAGTGTATACAGGGTGTGTGTCTGTGTATACAATGTGTGTGTCCTTGTATATAGTGTGTGTCCGTGTATACAGTGTGTGTGTGCCCGTGTATACAGTTTGTGTCCGTGTATACAGGGTGTGTCCGTGTATACAGTGTGTGTCCGTGTATACCGTGTGTGTGTCAGTGTATACAGTGTGCGTGTCCGTGTATACAGGGTGTGTGTCCATGTATACAGTGTGTGTGTCCGTGTTTACAGTGTGTGTGTCCGTGTATACAGGGTGTGTGTCCGTGTATACAGGGTGTGTGTCCGTGTATACAGGGTGTGTGTTCGTGCATAGAGTGTGTGTCCGTGTATACAGTGTGCGTCCGTGTGTACAGTGTGTGTGTGTCCGTGTATACAGTGTGTGTGTCCGTGTATACAGTGTGTGTGTCCGTGTATACAGGGTGTGTGCCCGTGTATACAGCATGTGTCCGTGTATACAGAGTGTGTGTCCGTGTATACAGGGTGTGTGTCTGTGTATACAGTGTGTCTCCATGTATACAGTGTGTGTGTCCGTGTATACAGGGTGTGTGCCCGTGTATACAGCGTGTGTGTCCGTGTATACAGGGTGTGTGTCTGTGTATACAGTGTGTGTGTCTGTGTATACAGTGTGTCTCCATGTATACAGTGTGTGTGTCCGTGTATACAGGGTGTGTGCCTGTGTATACAGCATGTGTGTCCGTGTATACAGCATGTGTGTCCGTGTATACAGTGTGTGTGTCCGTGTATACAGTGTGTGTGTCCATGTATACAGTGTGTGTGTGTCCGTGTATACAGTGTGTGTGTCCATGTATACAGTGTGTGTGTCAGTGTATACATGGTGTGTGTCCGTGTATACAGTGTGTGTGTCCGTGTATACAGTGTGTGTGTCAATGTATACAGTGTGTGTGTGTGTGTGTCCGTGTATACAGGGTGTGTGTCCATGTATACAGTGTGTGTGTGAGTGTATACATGGTGTGTGTCCGTGTATACAGTGTGTGTGTCCGTGTATACAGGGTATGTGTCCATGGATACAGTGTGTGTCAGTGTATACAGGGTGTGTGTCTGTGTATACAATGTGTGTGTCCTTGTATATAGTGTGTGTCCGTGTATACAGTGTGTGTGTGCCCGTGTATACAGTGTGTGTGTGCCCGTGTATACAGTGTGTGTGTCCGTGTATACAGTGTGTGTGTCCGTGTATACAGGGTGTGTCCGTGTATACAGGGTGTGTCCGTGTATACAGTGTGTGTCCGTGTATACAGTGTGTGTGTCAGTGTATACAGGGTGTGTGTCCATGTATACTGTGTGTGTGTCCGTGTTTACAGTGTGTGTGTCCGTGTATACAGGGTGTGTGTCCATGTATACAGGGTGTGTGTCCGTGTATACAGGGTTTGTGTTCGTGCATAGAGTGTGTGTCCGTGTATACAGTGTGCGTCCGTGTATACAGTGTGTGTGTGTGTCCGTGTATACAGTGTGTGTGTCCGTGTATACAGGGTGTGTGCCCGTGTATACAGCATGTGTCCGTGTATACAGAGTGTGTGTCCGTGTATACAGGGTGTGTGTCTGTGTATACAGTGTGTCTCCATGTATACAGTGTGTGTGTCCGTGTATACAGGGTGTGTGCCCGTGTATACAGCGTGTGTGTCCGTGTATACAGAGTGTGTGTCCGTGTATACAGAGTGTGTGTCCGTGTATACAGAGTGTGTGTCCGTGTATACAGGGTGTGTGTCTGTGTATACAGTGTGTCTCCATGTATACAGTGTGTGTGTCCGTGTATACAGGGTGTGTGCCCGTGTATACAGCATGTGTGTCCGTGTATACAGTGTGTGTGTCCGTGTATACAGTGTGTGTGTCTGTGTATACAGCGTGTGTGTCCGTGTATACAGGGTGTGTGTCCGTGTATACAGTGTGTGTCTATGTATACAGCGTGTGTGTCCGTGTATACAGGGTGTGTGTCCGTGTATACAGGGTGTGTGTCTGTGTATACAGTGTGTCTCCATGTATACAGTGTGTGTGTCCGTGTATACAGGGTGTGTGCCCGTGTATACAGCGTGTGTGTCCGTGTATACAGTGTGTGTGTCCGTGTATACAGTGTGTGTGTCCGTGTATACAGTGTGTGTGTCTGTGTATACAGCATGTGTGTCCGTGTATACAGGGTGTGTGTCCGTGTATACAGTGTGTGTCTATGTATACAGCGTGTGTGTCCGTGTATACAGTGTGTGTGTCCGTGTATACAGTGTGTGTGTCTATGTATACAGCGTGTGTGTCCGTGTATACAGGGTGTGTCCGTGTATACAGTGTGTGTCTATGTATACAGCGTGTGTGTCCGTGTATACAGGGTGTGTGTCCCTGTATACAGGGTGTGTGTCCGTGTATACAGTGTGTGTGTTTATGTATACAGTGTGTGTGTCCGTGTATACAGTGTGTGTGTCTATGTATAGTGTGTGTGTGTGTCTATGTATACAGTGTGTGTGTCTATGTATACAGTGTGTGTGTCTATGTATACAGTGTGTGTGTCTATGTATACAGTGTGTATGTCTATGTATACAGTGTGTGTCTATGTATACAGTGTGTGTGTCCGTGTATACAGTGTGTGTGTCTATGTATACAATGTGTGTGTCTATGTATACAGTGTGTGTGTCTATGTATACAGTGTGTGTGTCTATGTATACAGTGTGTGTGTGTCCGTGTATACAGCGTGTTTGTTGTGGACTGGAGCACATGAAAATGTGTACTGTTTGATGTGAGATGTTTTTCTCAATCCTGATTGAGAACTGAGTTTATTGAACTTTAAATTATTATTATTATATTTGAAAATATTGTGTAAAAAAAGTCCTAGAACATTGAACTGAAGCACAAGGTTGTGTAAACAGACTGACGTTTTAATTTACCTTATATATAAGATTTAAATAATTAGAGTTACAAATATAGCAGAGACTTAGTTGCCTTTCAGCATTTTGGCTTGCTGGGGCTTGTAGTTCTACTAAAAAAAAAAAGTTGTAAAAGGCGGGGTGGGGGGGGGGGCAGCAGCCGGTCGCAGTGTGTGAGAATGTTAGAAAAGGGAAGTATTTTGCTGCCTCTCTCGCTCCCTCGGGTGAAATATTACAAGCGCGATCTGCATGAATGACTGCTAATTATTAGAAAGGAAACTGATAATTGTTACCAATATTTTGCCTTCACACACAGAATGCCGGGATGGAGCTTCCCCAGGGTCCAGCAAATTCCCCTGATCTTGTCACCCGTACAATGAAAGAGCCGCTGGATAAGTCCCCCGAACACTCCACCACTTGTCTGTTGCAATATGTTCAGGAGTTGCTTTTGTGTTGGACATTGCCTGTCTGCTGGTGTATTGCACCTGACCCCCTCCAGGTTACTGCTATCCAAGACCACCCAGTCCACACAACCATCGCTCTCTCCGAGCCTTCCTGGGATTAGTGGGTTATTGTGGACCATGGATTGGAAGTGCGTCCATATCACTGCAGCCCCTGTATGATTGCCGGCAAACTGACGCTCTAGATGCACTGCACTCCCTCCAGCGGTCTTCAGTCTCAGCCCCAGCTCTGGGCATGCCCAGCTACCGTAAGCCTTTCCACCTGTATTGTCACGAACAAGGTGGTCACGCTTCAGGTGTGCTCACACAAGACCATGGTGGTCCTATGCGGCCCATCGGATATTACTCCGCTAGCCTCGATCCCATTGCACGAGGTGCCCCCTCTTGTCTCAGGGCTATTGCAGCAGCCGCCCTTCTCCTTGACAAACCTGCAGACATTATTTTACAACATGATTTAGTGATTCACGTCCCACACGCAGTTGCACTCTGAAAATATGTCCTACGCTCAACCATACTACTGTGATGCCTATGGTTGTAGCGAAAGGAGGGGAAGGGGGGGGGGGTGTCAGATCCTTAATGTACGAACTTGCAAATGACAATGACTGTTTGATATGGAACACGAGCCTGATGGTCCCAGTTTAATGCAACTTGAAGCCCAAGGGTTACCAGGTGTCACTGATGTACCTTTGACTACCTATGATGTTCAGTATTTTGTAGACGGATCCAGATACTGGAATGAGCAGACGGGACATTTCACCACTGGGTCTGCAGTAGTCCAGGAAGGTAAGACAGTGCTGCAAAAGTCACTGCCCTCCAGCAGCTCTGCCCAAGAGGCAGAACTCATGGCACTCGCAGAAGCAGGTAAGTTGGGCACAGGTAAAAGGGTGAATGTTTATACAGACTCACGGTACGTCTTTGGAGTCGCACACGATTATGGCACAATATGGCGAGCAAGAGGCTTTCTGACTTCAGCAGGCAAATCAATTAAAAATGCAGACACAGTAGAACTGATATTTGAGGCTCTAGCATTACCTACAGAGGTAGCCAGAATTAAAGTGCAAGCACACAAGACTAGAGACCCCTGAAGCAAAAAGGAATGTACGGGCTGACCAAGCAGCAAAAGCGGCTGCAATCCTCCCCGTGTTGGTAGTCCAAGAAGTGGCCCCAGTCACGGAGGGATGGCTGTGTGCTCTCCAGACCCCGACCCCTGAACTGAAATTATGGCAGGAGGCCGGAGCTGTCAGAGGCGAAGGAGAGCCATGGCGTGTAAAGGGTAAAACGTGCTTACCACGTAGTCTTTCCCCAATGATGTGCGCCCTAGCGCGTTCCCCAGCCCACAACTCAAGAGGAGCCATGATAGCAGAGTGTTACATCACTGGATTTCAGAACGCAGCTGCTGAACATGTAGAGGGCGGCCTGGCACAACCCCGGTAAAATGACAATAACACCCAGTAAGCGCCCGCCACGCCCTGAAAACCCCTTCCAGTGACTGCAGGTGGACTACATAAAGATACCCGAGGTGAGTGTATATGAATATGTCCTCGTGTGTATGAATATGTCCTCGTGTGTATGAATATGTCCTCGTGTGTATGAATATGTCCTCGTGTATATGAATATGTCCTCGTGTGTATGAATATGTCCTCGTGTGTATGAATATGTCCCCGTCTGTATGAATATGTCCCCGTGTGTATGAATATGTCCCCGTGTGTATGAATATGTCCTCGTGTGTATGAATATGTCCTCGTGTGTATGAATATGTCCTCGTGTGTATGAATATGTCCTCGTCTGTATGAAGATGTCCTCGTCTGTATGAATATGTCCCCGTGTGTATGAATATGTCCTCGTGTGTATGAATATGTCCTCGTGTATATGAATATGTCCTCGTGTGTATGAATATGTCCTCGTGTGTATGAATATGTCCCCGTGTGTATGAATATGTCCCCGTGTGTATGAATATGTCCCCGTGTGTATGAATATGTCCTCGTGTGTATGAATATGTCCCTGTGTGTATGAATATGTCCTCGTGTGTATGAATATGTCCTCGTGTGTATGAATATGTCCCCGTGTGTATGAATATGTCCCCGTGTGTATGAATATGTCCTCGTGTGTATGAATATGCCCTCGTGTGTATGAATATGTCCTCGTGTGTATGAATATGTCCTCGTGTGTATGAATATGTCCTCGTGTGTATGAATATGTCCCCGTGTGTATGAATATGTCCTCGTGTGTATGAATATGTCCCCGTGTGTATGAATATGTCCTCGTGTGTATGAATATGTCCTCGTGTGTATGAATATGTCCTCGTGTATATGAATATGTCCTCGTCTGTATGAATATGTCCCCGTGTGTATGAATATGTCCCCGTGTGTATGAATATGTCCCCGTGTGTATGAGTATGTCCCCGTGTGTATGAATATGTCCTCGTGTATATGAATGTGTCCTCGTGTGTATAAATATGTCCCCGTGTTTATGAATATGTCCTCGTGTGTATGAATATGTCCTCGTGTGTATGAATATGTCCTCGTGTGTATGAATATGTCCTCGTGTGTATGAATATGTCCTCGTGTGTATGAATATGTCCTCGTGTGTATGAATATGTCCCCGTGTGTATGAATATGTCCCCGTGTGTATGAATATGTCCCCGTGTGTATGAAGATGTCCTCGTGTGTATGAAGATGTCCTCGTCTGTATGACTATGTCCTCGTCTGTATGAATATGTCCTCGTGTGTATGAATATGTCCCCGTGTGTATGAATATGTCCTCGTGTGTATGAATATGTCCTCGTGTGTATGAATTTGTCCTCGTGTGTATGAATATGTCCTCGTGTGTATGAATATGTCCCCGTGTGTATGAATATGTCCCCGTGTGTATGAATATGTCCTCGTGTGTATGAATATGTCCTCGTGTGTATGAATATGTCCCCGTGTGTATGAATATGTCCCCGTGTGTATGAATATGTCCCCGTGTGTATGAATATGTCCCCGTGTGTATGAATATGTCCCCGTGTGTATGAATATGTCCTCGTCTGTATGAATATGTCCTCGTGTGTATGAATATGTCCTCGTCTGTATGAATATGTCCCCGTGTGTATGAATATGTCCCCGTGTGTATGAATATGTCCCCGTGTGTATGAATATGTCCTCTTGTGTATGAATATGTCCCCGTGTGTATGAATATGTCCCCGTGTGTATGAATATGTCCCCGTGTGTATGAATATGTCCTCGTGTGTATGAATATGTCCTCGTCTGTATGAATATGTCCTCGTGTATATGAATATGTCCTCGTCTGTATGAATATGTCCTCGTGTATATGAATATGTCCTCGTGTGTAAATATGTCCTCGTGTGTATGAATATGTCCTCGTGTGTATGAATATGTCCTCGTGTGTATGAATATGTCCCCGTGTGTATGAATATGTCCCCGTGTGTATGAATATGTCCTCGTGTGTATGAATATGTCCTCGTGTTTATGAATATGTCCTCGTGTGTATGAATATGTCCTCGTGTGTATGAATATGTCCTCGTGTGTATGAATATGTCCCCGTGTGTATGAATATGTCCCCGTGTGTATGAATATGTCCCCGTGTGTATGAATATGTCCTCGTGTGTATGAATATGTCCTCGAGTTTATGAATATGTCCTCGTGTTTATGAATATGTCCCCGTGTGTATGAATATGTCCTCGTGTGTATGAATATGTCCCCGTGTGTATGAATATGTCCCCGTGTGTATGAATATGTCCCCGTTTGTATGAATATGTCCTCGTGTGTATGAATATGTCCCCGTGTGTATGAATATGTCCCCGTGTGTATGAATATGTCCCCGTGTGTATGAATATGTCCCCGTGTGTATGAATATGTCCCCGTGTATATGAATAAGTCCCCGTGTGTATGAATATGTCCCCGTGTGTATGAATATGTCCCCGTGTGTATGAATATGTCCTCGTGTGTATGAATATGTCCTCGTGTGTATGAATATGTCCTCGTGTGTATGAATATGTCCCCGTGTGTATGAATATGTCCCCGTGTGTATGAATATGTCCCCGTGTATGAATATGTCCCCGTGTGTATGAATATGTCCTCGTGTGTATGAATATGTCCCCGGGTGTATGAATATGTCCCCGTGTGTATGAATATGTCCTCGTGTGTATGAATATGTCCTCGAGTTTATGAATATGTCCTCGTGTGTATGAATATGTCCCCGTGTGTATGAATATGTCCTCGTGTGTATGAATATGTCCTCGAGTTTATGAATATGTCCCCGTGTGTATGAATATGTCCCCGTGTGTATGAATATGTCCCCGTGTGTGTATGAATATGTCCCCGTGTGTATGAATATGTCCTCTTGTGTATGAATATGTCCCCGTGTGTATGAATATGTCCCCGTGTGTATGAATATGTCCCCGTGTGTATGAATATGTCCTCGTGTATATGAATATGTCCTCGTGTATGACTATGTCCTCGTGTATATGAATATGTCCTCGTCTGTATGAATATGTCCTCGTGTATATGAATATGTCCTCGTGTGTAAATATGTCCTCGTGTGTATGAATATGTCCTCGTGTGTATGAATATGTCCTCGTGTGTATGAATATGTCCTCGTGTGTATGAATATGTCCCCGTGTGTATGAATATGTCCCCGTGTGTATGAATATGTCCCCGTGTGTATGAATATGTCCTCGTGTTTATGAATATGTCCTCGTGTGTATAAATATGTCCTCGTGTGTATGAATATGTCCCCGTGTGTATGAATATGTCCCCGTGTGTATGAATATGTCCCCGTGTGTATGAATATGTCCCCGTGTGTATGAATATGTCCCCGTGTGTATGAATATGTCCTCGTGTGTATGAATATGTCCTCGTGTGTATGAATATGTCCTCGTGTGTATGAATATGTCCCCGTGTGTATGAATATGTCCCCGTGTGTATGAATATGTCCCCGTGTGTATGAATATGTCCCCGTGTGTATGAATATGTCCCCGTGTGTATGAATATGTCCCCGTGTGTATGAATATGTCCCCGTGTGTATGAATATGTCCCCGTGTGTATGAATATGTCCTCGTGTATGACTATGTCCTCGTGTATGACTATGTCCTCGTGTGTATGAATATGTCCTCGTGTGTATGAATATGTCCTCGTGTATGACTATGTCCTCGTGTGTATGAATATGTCCTCGTGTGTATGAATATGTCCTCGTGTGTATGAATATGTCCTCGTGTGTATGAATATGTCCTCGTGTGTATGAATATGTCCTCGTGTGTATGAATATGTCCCCGTGTGTATGAATATGTCCCCTTGTGTATGAATATGTCCTCGTGTATGACTATGTCCTCGTGTATGACTATGTCCTCGTGTGTATGAATATGTCCTCGTGTGTATGAATATGTCCTCGTGTATGACTATGTCCTCGTGTGTATGAATATGTCCTCGTGTGTATGAATATGTCCTCGTGTGTATGAATATGTCCTCGTGTGTATGAATATGTCCCCGTGTGTATGAATATGTCCCCGTGTGTATGAATATGTCCTCGTGTGTATGAATGTCCCGTGTTCATGAATATGTCCCCGTGTGTATGAATATGTCCCCGTGTGTATGAATATGTCCTCGTGTGTATATGAATATGTCCTCGTGTGTATGAATATGTCCCCGTGTGTATGAATATGTCCCCGTGTGTATGAATATGTCCCCGTGTGTATGAATATGTCCCCGTGTGTATGAATATGTCCCCGTGTGTATGAATATGTCCCTCTGTATATGAATATGTCCTCGTGTGTATGAATATGTCCTCGTGTGTATGAATATGTCCTCGTGTGTATGAATATGTCCTCGTGTGTATGAATATGTCCCCGTGTGTATGAATATGTCCCCGTGTGTATGAATATGTCCTCGTGTGTATGAATATGTCCCCGTGTGTATGAATATGTCCCCGTGTGTATGAATATGTCCCCGTGTGTATGAATATGTCCTCGTGTGTATGAATATGTCCCCGTGTGTATGAATATGTCCTCGTGTGTATGAATATGTCCTCGTGTGTATGAATATGTCCCCGTGTGTATGAATATGTCCCCGTGTGTATGAATATGTCCTCGTCTGTATGAATATGTCCTAGGACATATAGTTACGAGCCTCGGCATCACACAGGCATTCCATACACCATATCACCCCCAAAGTAGTGGTAAGGTGGAAAGACTAAATGGAACCCTGAAGTTAAAAATACAGAAAGCCATGGAGTCCTCAGGTTTGCCATGGACTGAATGCCCACCCTTGGCATTGTACTCTGTTAGAACCACTCCTAGGGGGCCATTGAAACTGTTGGACTGTTTGGGTCAGTACCAAAGACGGGTTTGTACTTCCCGCAACAGTTTGACGAACTAACAGCCGATGTTATCCAACTACACAGGCATTTAACTGAACTGCATAAACAAGTGTATTCTATTCCAGACCCCAATTCCTTAGAAGGTGCCCATCAACTGCTGCCCGGTGATTGGCTAGTCCTGAAAAGACACATAAGGAAAGCTTTGGAGCCCAGATATACTGAACCGTACCAAGTGCAACTGGTCACTGCTACTTCGGTCAAGCTCGAAGGCAAAGACACCTGGATCCATGCCAGCCACTGCAAAAAGATTACAAACCCGGAAGTCAAAGATGTCGCTACTTCTCCCGCTTTTGATGATGTTACCACTGGCGGGCACCCTCAATGATGTAACCACTGGCAAGCACCCTCAATGATATTACCACTGGCGGGCACCCTCAATGATGTTACCACTGGCGGGCACCCTCAATGATATTACCACTGGCGGGCACCCTCAATGATGTTACCACTGGTGGGCACCCTCAATGATGTTACCACTGGCGGGCACCCTCAATGATGTTACCACTGGCGGGCACCCTCAATGATGTTAACACTGGCGGGCACCCTCAATGATATTACCACTGGCGGGCACCCTCAATGATGTTACCACTGGCGGGCACCCTCAATGATGTTAATACTGGCAGGTACCCTCAATGATGTTACCACTGGTGGGCACCCTCAATGATGTTACCACTGGCGGGCACCCTCAATGATGTTAATACTGGCGGGCACCCTCAATGATGTTACCACTGGCGGGCACCCTCAATGATGTTAATACTGGCAGGTACCCTCAATGATGTTACCACTGGTGGGCACCCTCAATGATGTTACCACTGGCGGGCACCCTCAATGATGTTAATACTGGCAGGTACCCTCAATGATGTTACCACTGGTCGGCACCCTCAATGATGTTACCACTGGCGGGCACGCTGAATGATGTTACCACTGGCGGGCACGCTGAATGATGTTACCACTGGCGGGCACCCTCAATGATGTTACCACTGGCCGGCACCCTCAATGATGTTACCACTGGCGGGCACGCTGAATGATGTTACCACTGGCGGGCACGCTGAATGATGTTACCACTGGCGGGCACGCTGAATGATGTTACCACTGGCGGGCATGCTGAATGATGTTACCACTGGCGGGCACGCTGAATGATGTTACCACTGGCGGGCACGCTGAATGATGTTATCACTGGTGGGCACCCTCAATGATGTTACCACTGGCGGGCACCCTCAATGATGTTACCACTGGCGAGCACCCTCAATGATGTTACCACTGGCGGGCACCCTCAATGATGTTACCACTGGCGGGCACGCTGAATGATGTTACCACTGGTGGGCACGCTGAATGATGTTACCACTGGCGGGCACGCTAAATGATGTTACCACTGGTGGGCACGCTAAATGATGTTACCACTGGTGGGCACGCTGAATGATGTTACCACTGGCGGGCACGCTGAATGATGTTACCACTGGCGGGCACGCTGAATGATGTTACCACTGGCGGGCACGCTGAATGATGTTACCACTGGTGGGCACGCTGAATGATGTTACCACTGGTGGGCACGCTGAATGATGTTACCACTGGCGGGCACGCTAAATGATGTTACCACTGGTGGGCACGCTGAATGATGTTACCACTGGCGGGCACGCTGAATGATGTTACCACTGGCGGGCACGCTGAATGATGTACTCAAAGACAATTGGGACAATAAGTTCATCAAACATCACCAGGTTTTGTATCATGTTCTGAGGGAGCAAAACAACCTGGCTGATTGTAGGATTTGCACACACAGCCCTGTAATGCACGGAGCGTGCCCTACCTCGCTATCCCTGTTACTTTAGCTGAAATAAGGGAACTGTACAATAATACTGTAATTACCCCCCTAACAGGGAAAGACCAGAACAAAAATGTACCATTGCCCGTCGCTGCATGGATGGAAGAGACCTGGATGTTGTTTAACAGGAGCGGCCCACCCCTTAAAGGGAATGTGTCGCTAGAAATTTGTTATTTTTTTTAGTTAAACAATTAATATTTGAGTGATTACACTTTGTTTTAATTTTTTCACAAGTCAGGAAATATTATAAATTAGATTCTAATTTATAACATTTCCATGTGCTGGCCACTAGAGGGAGCAGTTCCCAAAATTGCAGCATGGTCAATGCGCTAAATCAACCTCATTGCTTTATGCTGCAAATTTGGGGTAGACACACTCGTTCTAGTGTCCTCACACAATCCCCCCTCCCTTCTTCTGGCTAGTGCCAGGAGAAGGAGGGGGTTGAATCTTCAAACCTCTCACACTGTGTGCCGCCATTTTCTGAGCAACAGCACAGCGTAGGAGGATTAGATACAGTGCTCAGGCGACAGTATAACACAAAAATACACGCACATAATACACACATCACATACACGCACATAAATTACCTGCTCCTGCCGCCGCTGCCGCCTCCGCTCCTATTCCTTGCACCTTCGCTTCCTTGAACATATAGCCGGAAGCCGCGGCCTGAAGTCGTCATCTTACTGTCCCGCAGCGGATTCCGGTCCACATGAAAATGGCGCCGGATTTCGCTCTGCAAATGAGCTTCGCTTTGGTCTGTGTGGGAGCGGTGCATGCGCATTACGCTGCAGAGAATGGAGCGTCTCCCGTTCGCATTCTATATGGGGATGCATGTGCCGTATTCCATCTCTGTATGTGCCGTATTCCATCTCTGTATGTGCCGTATTCCATCCCTGTATGTGCCGTATTCCATCTCTGTATGTGCCGTATTCCATCTCTGTATGTGCCGTATTCCATCTCTGTATGTGCCGCATTCCATGTCTGTATGTGCCGTATTCCATCTCTGTATGTGCCGTATTCCATCTCTGTATGTGCCGTATTCCATCTCTGTATGTGCCGTATTCCATCTCTGTATGTGCCGTATTCCATCTCTGTATGTGCCGTATTCCATCTCTGTATGTGCCGCATTCCATGTCTGTATGTGCCGTATTCCATCTCTGTATGTGCCGTATTCCATCTCTGTATGTGCCGCATTCCATGTCTGTATGTGCCGCATTCCATCTCTGTATGTGCCGCATTCCATCTCTGTATGTGCCGCATTCCATCTCTGTATGTGCCGCATTCCATCTCTGTATGTGCCGCATTCCATCTCTGTATGTGCCGCATTCCATCTCTGTATGTGCCGTATTCCATCTCTGTATGTGCCGTATTCCATCTCTGTATGTGCCGTATTCCATCTCTGTATGTGCCGTATTCCATCTCTGTATGTGCCGTATTCCATCTCTGTATGTGCCGTATTCCATCTCTGTATGTGCCGTATTCCATGTCTGTATGTGCCGTATTCCATCTCTGTATGTGCCGTATTCCATCTCTGTATGTGCCGTATTCCATCTCTGTATGTGCCGCATTCCATCTCTGTATGTGCCGCATTCCATGTCTGTATGTGCCGCATTCCATGTCTGTATGTGCCGCATTCCATCTCTGTATGTGCCGCATTCCATCTCTGTATGTGCCGCATTCCATCTCTGTATGTGCCGCATTCCATCTCTGTATGTGCCGCATTCCATCTCTGTATGTGCCGCATTCCATGTCTGTATGTGCCGCATTCCATGTCTGTATGTGCCGCATTCCATCTCTGTATGTGCCGCATTCCATCTCTGTATGTGCCGCATTCCATCTCTGTATGTGCCGTATTCCATCTCTGTATGTGCCGTATTCCATCTCTGTATGTGCCGCATTCCATCTCTGTATGTGCCGCATTCCATGTCTGTATGTGCCGCATTCCATGTCTGTATGTGCCGCATTCCATCTCTGTATGTGCCGCATTCCATCTCTGTATGTGCCGTATTCCATCTCTGTATGTGCCGTATTCCATCTCTGTATGTGCCGCATTCCATCTCTGTATGTGCCGTATTCCATCTCTGTATGTGCCGTATTCCATCTCTGTATGTGCCGTATTCCATCTCTGTATGTGCCGTATTCCATCTCTGTATGTGCCGTATTCCATGTCTGTATGTGCCGTATTCCATCTCTGTATGTGCCGTATTCCATCTCTGTATGTGCCGCATTCCATGTCTGTATGTGCCGTATTCCATCTCTGTATGTGCCGTATTCCATCTCTGTATGTGCCGCATTCCATGTCTGTATGTGCCGCATTCCATCTCTGTATGTGCCGCATTCCATCTCTGTATGTGCCGCATTCCATCTCTGTATGTGCCGCATTCCATCTCTGTATGTGCCGCATTCCATCTCTGTATGTGCCGCATTCCATCTCTGTATGTGCCGTATTCCATCTCTGTATGTGCCGTATTCCATCTCTGTATGTGCCGTATTCCATCTCTGTATGTGCCGTATTCCATCTCTGTATGTGCCGTATTCCATCTCTGTATGTGCCGTATTCCATCTCTGTATGTGCCGTATTCCATGTCTGTATGTGCCGTATTCCATCTCTGTATGTGCCGTATTCCATCTCTGTATGTGCCGTATTCCATCTCTGTATGTGCCGTATTCCATCTCTGTATGTGCCGCATTCCATGTCTGTATGTGCCGCATTCCATGTCTGTATGTGCCGCATTCCATCTCTGTATGTGCCGCATTCCATCTCTGTATGTGCCGCATTCCATGTCTGTATGTGCCGCATTCCATCTCTGTATGTGCCGCATTCCATCTCTGTATGTGCCGCATTCCATGTCTGTATGTGCCGCATTCCATGTCTGTATGTGCCGCATTCCATCTCTGTATGTGCCGCATTCCATCTCTGTATGTGCCGTATTCCATCTCTGTATGTGCCGTATTCCATCTCTGTATGTGCCGTATTCCATCTCTGTATGTGCCGCATTCCATCTCTGTATGTGCCGCATTCCATGTCTGTATGTGCCGCATTCCATGTCTGTATGTGCCGCATTCCATGTCTGTATGTGCCGCATTCCATCTCTGTATGTGCCGTATTCCATCTCTGTATGTGCCGTATTCCATCTCTGTATGTGCCGCATTCCATCTCTGTATGTGCCGTATTCCATCTCTGTATGTGCCGTATTCCATCTCTGTATGTGCCGTATTCCATCTCTGTATGTGCCGTATTCCATCTCTGTATGTGCCGTTAATCGACACATAGAGAGATGAAAAAAAAAATGCAGCCCCCATAGAGAAGTAAAAGTACAAAGTAAAAAGTAGAACACAAATAAATACAATTAATGTTAATATCCTATTAAAAGCAATATGATAAAATAAATCATGAGACCTTCCCTTTAAATGTGCACAGACGCCTTGGGCTTCAGCTGGAGTGGACCTTGCCTGTTATCCCGGCTTCTCATCCTGCAGCTGATTCAGATTAAATCTAAAGGAGAACCCTTCTCACTAATGAATTATACAGAGTGCAATGGCGCCAGGTCTATGGATACTCCGTGTGTAGGAGTCGATGCCACTTTAGGTCAGATGCCCCCCCCCCCCCCCCCGTGTAAATACCACTGTACAAATGCTCGGGGAGACCTTGCGATTACATGTCAGAAGTAACACCAACATCACAGTGTTTCCCTCCATATATGGAGGTAATATGATGGCCAAATGGGTGACCAGTTTGTTTAAAGGGTCAGTCATCGGGGTACCGAAAAATATGTATATTGTATGTGAACATCCGGCGTATAAATGGCTCCCGAGTAACTTCACGGGTACATGAGCCAATCTAACGCGGCAACTTGTATTATACCCCATGAGAATGTAGATGATAATGCTGCGCCAGGACACACGTTGTATAGAAGGGGAGACGGGCGCCCCCATATTGTACGTATGGGAAGTGGTAACGCAGTCAGGAGTACACTATATATCTACCCTAGGATAATGCAGATGTGGGATAGACTAGCTGAGGCTACAGACTATTGGGATCAACAAATATTTGAGATACTCCGCGTACCCAATGCCACCAATATAATACACAAGTAATAGATTGTAGAAGCGAAGCAGCACACCATAGTACGTGATTACTTAACCCGTTAGTGACCGGCCCATCGTGTTTCTACGTCGGTCACTAACGGGCCTTATTCCGATGCCATAGACTTTTTACATCGCAGCATCGGAATAAGTTTACAGAGCAGGGAACGGTCAGATCTCCCTGCTCCGGCTGCTAGAGGTGTCCGAGGGCTGGGGGCGTCCCTGCTCTGCCGGGTGAGATCGATGGTGCATTATGTGTGGTTTATTGTGATGGTGCATTATGTGTGGTATATTGTGATGGTGTATTATGTGTGGTATAGTGTGATGGTGCATTATGTGTGGATTATTGTGATGGTGCATTATGTGTGGTATAGTGTGATGGTGCATTATGTGTGGATTATTGTGATGGTGCATTATGTGTGGATTATTGTGATGGTGCATTATGTGTGGTATATTGTGATGGTGCATTATGTGTGGTATATTGTGATGGTGCATTATGTGTGGTATATTGTGATGGTGCATTATGTGTGGTATATTGTGATGGTGCATTATGTGTGGTATATTGTGATGGTGCATTATGTGTGGTATATTGTGATGGTGCATTATGTGTGGATTATTGTGATGGTGCATTATGTGTGGATTATTGTGATGGTGCATTATGTGTGGATTATTGTGATGGTGCATTATGTGTGGATTATTGTGATGGTGCATTATGTGTGGTATATTGTGATGGTGCATTATGTGTGGTATATTGTGATGGTGCATTATGTGTGGATTATTGTGATGGTGCATTATGTGTGGATTATTGTGATGGTGCATTATGTGTGGATTATTGTGATGGTGCATTATGTGTGGTATAGTGTGATGGTGCATTATGTGTGGATTATTGTGATGGTGCATTATGTGTGGATTATTTTGATGGTGTATTATGTGTGGTATAGTGTGATGGTGCATTATGTGTGGTATATTGTGATGGTGCATTATGTGTGGATTATTGTGATGGTGCATTATGTGTGGATTATTGTGATGGTGCATTATGTGTGGTATATTGTGATGGTGCATTATGTGTGGTATATTGTGATGGTGCATTATGTGTGGTATATTGTGTTGGTGAATTATGTGTGGTATATTGTGATGGTGCATTATGTGTGGATTATTGTGATGGTGCATTATGTGTGGTATAGTGTGATGGTGCATTATGTGTGGTATATTGTGATGGTGCATTATGTGTGGATTATTGTGATGGTGCATTATGTGTGGATTATTGTGATGGTGCATTATGTGTGGTATATTGTGATGGTGCATTATGTGGTGTATAGTGTGATGGTGCATTATGTGTGGATTATTGTGATGGTGCATTATGTGTGGATTATTGTGATGGTGCATTATGTGTGGTTTATTGTGATGGTGCATTATGTGTGGATTATTGTGATGGTGCGTTATGTGTGGATTATTGTGATGGTGCGTTATGTGTGGTTTATTGTGATGGTGCATTATGTGTGGTTTATTGTGATGGTGCATTATGTGTGGTATATTGTGATGGTGCATTATGTGTGGTATATTGTGATGGTGCATTATGTGTGGATTATTGTGATGGTGCATTATGTGTGGTATATTGTGATGGTGCATTATGTGTGGTATATTGTGATGGTGCATTATGTGTGGATTATTGTGATGGTGCATTATGTGTGGATTATTGTGATGGTGCATTATGTGTGGATTATTGTGATGGTGAATTATGTGTGGATTATTGTGATGGTGCATTATGTGTGGATTATGGTGATGGTGCATTATGTGTGGATTATTGTGATGGTGCATTATGTGTGGTTTATTGTGATGGTGCATTATGTGTGGATTATTGTGATGGTGCATTATGTGTGGTTTATTGTGATGGTGCATTATGTGTGGATTATTGTGATGGTGCATTATGTGTGGTTTATTGTGATGGTGCATTATGTGTGGATTATTGTGATGGTGCATTATGTGTGGATTATTGTGATGGTGCATTATGTGTGGATTATTGTGATGGTGCATTATGTGTGGATTATTGTAATGGTACATTATGTGTGGATTATTGTGATGGTGCATTATGTGTGGTTTATTGTGATGGTGCATTATGTGTGGATTATTGTGATGGTGCATTATGTGTGGTTTATTGTGATGGTGCATTATGTGTGGTTTATTGTGATGGTGCATTATGTGTGGATTATTGTGATGGTGCATTATGTGTGGATTATTGTGATGGTGCATTATGTGTGGATTATTGTGATGGTGCATTATGTGTGGATTATTGTGATGGTGCATTATGTGTGGTTTAGTGTGATGGTGCATTATGTGTGGATTATTGTGATGGTGCATTATGTGTGGTTTATTGTGATGGTGCATTATGTGTGGATTATTGTGATGGTGCATTATGTGTGGATTATTGTGATGGTGCATTATGTGTGGTTTATTGTGATGGTGCATTATGTGTGGATTATTGTGATGGTGCATTATGTGTGGTATAGTGTGATGGTGCATTATGTGTGGATTATTGTGATGGTGCATTATGTGTGGATTATTGTGATGGTGCATTATGTGTGGATTATTGTGATGGTGCATTATGTGTGGATTATTGTGATGGTGCATTATGTGTGGATTATTGTGATGGTGCATTATGTGTGGATTATTGTGATGGTGCATTATGTGTGGTTTATTGTGATGGTGCATTATGTGTGGTTTATTGTGATGGTGCATTATGTGTGGATTATTGTGATGGTGCATTATGTGTGGTATATTGTGATGGTGCATTATGTGTGGTATATTGTGATGGTGCATTATGTGTGGATTATTGTGATGGTGCATTATGTGTGGTATATTGTGATGGTGCATTATGTGTGGTATATTGTGATGGTGTATTATGTGTGGTATAGTGTGATGGTGCATTATGTGTGGATTATTGTGATGGTGCATTATGTGTGGTATATTGTGATGGTGCATTATGTGTGGATTATTGTGATGGTGCATTATGTGTGGTTTATTGTGATGGTGTATTATGTGTGGTATATTGTGATGGTGCATTATGTGTGGTATAGTGTGATGGTGCATTATGTGTGGTTTATTGTGATGGTGCATTATGTGTGGTATAGTGTGATGGTGCATTATGTGTGGTTTATTGTGATGGTGCATTATGTGTGGATTATTGTGATGGTGCATTATGTGTGGTATATTGTGATGGTGCATTATGTGTGGATTATTGTGATGGTGCATTATGTGTGGTATATTGTGATGGTGTATTATGTGTGGTATATTGTGATGGTGCATTATGTGTGGATTATTGTGATGGTGCATTATGTGTGGATTATTGTGATGGTGCATTATGTGTGGTATATTGTGATGGTGCATTATGTGTGGTATATTGTGATGGTGTATTATGTGTGGTATATTGTGATGGTGCATTATGTGTGGTATATTGTGATGGTGCATTATGTGTGGTATATTGTGATGGTGCATTATGTGTGGTATATTGTGATGGTGTATTATGTGTGGATTATTGTGATGGTGCATTATGTGTGGATTATTGTGATGGTGCATTATGTGTGGTATAGTGTGATGGTGCATTATGTGTGGTATATTGTGATGGTGCATTATGTGTGGTATATTGTGATGGTGCATTATGTGTGGTTTATTGTGATGGTGCATTATGTGTGGATTATTGTGATGGTGCATTATGTGTGGATTATTGTGATGGTGCATTATGTGTGGATTATTGTGATGGTGCATTATGTGTGGATTATTGTGATGGTGCATTATGTGTGGTATATTGTGATGGTGCATTATGTGTGGTATATTGTGATGGTGCATTATGTGTGGATTATTGTGATGGTGCATTATGTGTGGTATATTGTGATGGTGCATTATGTGTGGTATAGTGTGATGGTGCATTATGTGTGGTATAGTGTGATGGTGCATTATGTGTGGTATATTGTGATGGTGCATTATGTGTGGATTATTGTGATGGTGCATTATGTGTGGATTATTGTGATGGTGCATTATGTGTGGATTATTGTGATGGTACATTATGTGTGGATTATTGTGATGGTGCATTATGTGTGGATTATTGTGATGGTGCATTATGTGTGGTATATTGTGATGGTGCATTATGTGTGGTATATTGTGATGGTGCATTATGTGTGGATTATTGTGATGGTGCATTATGTGTGGTATATTGTGATGGTGCATTATGTGTGGTATATTGTGATGGTGCATTATGTGTGGTATATTGTGATGGTGCATTATGTGTGGATTATTGTGATGGTGCATTATGTGTGGATTATTGTGATGGTGCATTATGTGTGGTATATTGTGACGGTGTATTATGTGTGGTGTATAGTGTGATGGTGCATTATGTGTGGTATATTGTGATGGTGCATTATGTGTGGTATATTGTGATGGTGCATTATGTGTGGTTTGTGAGTCCTCAGCAGAGAGTGATGACTCTGTAATCAGGTACCACAGGTCGTGTCTCCAGCCTATGGACAATGAGACGAGTCAGAGGTGCAGCCACAAGACATAAAGTGTCCTCATTGTCCAGTCCCCACAGGGGGTCATCAGGAGGCACCACAGTTATATTCAGATCAGGTGCAGACCAGCAAACAAAGGTGATCCAATTATCTCCCCCATTGTGTCCTCATCCCGGCTGTGGCAATACACATGATCGCACAAAGGACACAACTCACATACAGACAGCAGAGACACAAACTAAAGTCATTATAATGATGGTGACTAGAAACTGCCAAGATGTCCCTCCCCCTGAGGGGTATATAAGGGCTGGTCCTGGGGAGGAGGGAGATCTTCTGGATTTAGACCTTCAGGAGAGCTGGAGCTGAGGCCGGCGCTCTGAAGATGTTCCTGTGATCACCTGATCTTGTGGACTGTGTGTTGTCCCTGCAGTGACCGGGACTTGTCCTGTCAGCATTGGATACAATAAACCCTGTTGGAGTTTCCCTGTCGTCTCTGGCTCTGCTGATCGTGTATTAACCTAACGAACCCCATGACACCCCTTGTGGGTCTCTCTACACTCTCTCCTCTCGGGGGTCTTTCTGCAGTCTCTACACTCTCTCATTTCGAGGGTCTCTATCCCTTCAGTTTCCTGCCTCCTTCTAGCCCCTCCCTCCTGTCAGGACTGAGCTCCTCCCCCTGCGTTCTTCAGCCTCCGATGCTTATCACTGATTCTCTTTTATTCGGCCAATGATTGGACTGACGGTCGCTCGTACATCGCAGCGATCAGCCGACAATGAAGCCAATGTTCGTTTTTTGGCTGATCTAATCTTTTATGCGACCGATACATTGGTCTCTAGTCGAAAATAAATCTCCCCTTGTGAACAGGTTAAAAGGCAAATGTACGGGGACGAACGATCGTAATAACCCCGGACTCCATGTAATAGCAAACGAGCGCCGATAAACCCGCGGTATCATCAGTCGCCAATCATTTACCGGACAGAAATTATCTACTTGTGTAAGAGGAAGTTATATATTACCAGAGAGATAAACTACAAGGTATATAGTACAAGTACCGACCTGTATACAACTACTGCCCTACCCACCATCATCCCAGGAGGGGAACACTCACTGCTCCTCTGAAATACTATGTGCTGCTGTGCAACCCTGCTGCTTCCATTATACAGTGATGTCAGTAACAGGGGGCGGGGCTGTGACAACCTCTCACACATGATATACAGGCTGGTTGTCAGTAATAATAGATGAATAGCTGTTACTGTATATAAGATGTGTGGATCTCATGTCTGATCACAGTGTAATTATATTATATATCAGTGATGTCAGTAACAGGGGGCGGGGCTGTGACAACCTCTCACACATGATATACGGGCTGGTTGTCAGTAGTAATAGATGAATAGCTGTTACTGTATATAAGATGTGTGGATCTCATGTCTGATCACAGTGTAATTATATTATATATCAGTGATGTCAGTAACAGGGGGCGGGGCTGTGACAACCTCTCACACATGATATACAGGCTGGTAGTCAGTAGTAATAGATGAATAGCTGTGACTGTATATAAGATGTGTGGATCTCATGTCTGATCACAGTGTAATTATATTATATATCAGTGATGTCAGTAACAGGGGGCGGAGCTGTGACAACCTCTCACACAGGATATACAGGCTGGTTGTCAGTAGTAATAGATGAATAGCTGTCACTGTATATAAGATGTGTGGATCTCATGTCTGATCACAATGTAATTATATTATATATCCGTGATGTCAGTAACAGGGGGCGGGGCTGTGACAACCTCTCACACATGATATACAGGCTGGTGGTCAGTAGTAATAGATGAATAGCTGTTACTGTATATAAGATGTGTGGATCTCATGTCTGATCACAATGTAATTATATTATATATCAGTGATGTCAGTAACAGGGGGCGGGGCTGTGACAACCTCTCACACATGATATACAGGCTGGTGGTCAGTAGTAATAGATGAATAGCTGTTACTGTATATAAGATGTGTGGATCTCATGTCTGATCACAGTGTAATTATATTATATATCAGTGATGTCAGTAACAGGGGGCGGGGCTGTGACAACCTCTCACACATGATATACAGGCTGGTGGTCAGTAGTAATAGATGAATAGCTGTTACTGTATATAAGATGTGTGGATCTCATGTCTGATCACAGTGTAATTATATTATATATCAGTGATGTCAGTAACAGGGGGCGGGGCTGTGACAACCTCTCACACATGATATACAGGCTGGTTGTCAGTAACAGGGGTCGGGGCTGTGACAGCCTCTCACACATGATATACAGGCTGGTTGTCAGTAGTAATAGATGAATAGCTGTGACTGTATATAAGATGTGTGGATCTCATGTCTGATCACAGTGTAATTATATTATATATCAGTGATGTCAGTAACAGGGGGCGGGGCTGTGACAACCTCTCATACATGATATACAGGCTGGTTGTCAGTAGTAATAGATGAATAGCTGTTACTGTATATAAGATGTGTGGATCTCATGTCTGATCACAGTGTAATTATATTATATATCAGTGATGTCAGTAACAGGGGGCGGGGCTGTGACAACCTCTCACACATGATATACAGGCTGGTTGTCAGTAGTAATAGATGAGTAGCTGTGACTGTATATAAGATGTGTGGATCTCATGTCTGATCACAGTGTAATTATATTATATATCAGTGATGTCAGTAACAGGGGGCGGGGCTGTGACAACCTCTCACACATGATATACAGGCTGGTTGTCAGTAGTAATAGATGAATTGCTGTCACTGTATATAAGATGTGTGGATCTCATGTCTGATCACATGTAATTATATTATATATCAGTGATGTCAGTAACAGGGGGCGGGGCTGTGACAACCTCTCACACATGATATACAGGCTGGTTGTCAGTAGTAATAGATGAATAGCTGTTACTGTATATAAGATGTGTGGATCTCATGTCTGATCACAGTGTAATTATATTATATATCAGTGATGTCAGTAACAGGGGGCGGAGCTGTGACAACCTCTCACACATGATATACTGGCTGGTTGTCAGTAGTAATAGATGAATAGCTGTGACTGTATATAAGATGTGTGGATCTCATGTCTGATCACATGTAATTATATTATATATCAGTGATGTCAGTAACAGGGGGCGGGGCTGTGACAACCTCTCACACATGGTATACAGGCTGGTTGTCAGTAGTAATAGATGAATAGCTGTTACTGTATATAAGATGTGTGGATTTCATGTCTGATCACAATGTAATTATATTATATATCAGTGATGTCAGTAACAGGGGGCGGGGCTGTGACAACCTCTCACACATGATATACAGGCTGGTTGTCAGTAGTAATAGATGAATAGCTGTGACTGTATATAAGATGTGTGGATCTCATGTCTGATCACAGTGTAATTATATTATATATCTGTGATGTCAGTAACAGGGGGCGGGGCTGTGACAACCTCTCACACATGATATACAGGCTGGTTGTCAGTAGTAATAGATGAATAGCTGTTACTGTATATAAGATGTGTGGATCTCATGTCTGATCACAATGTAATTATATTATATATCAGTGATGTCAGTAACAGGGGGCGGGGCTGTGACAACCTCTCACACATGATATACAGGCTGGTTGTCAGTAGTAATAGATGAATAGCTGTTACTGTATATAAGATGTGCGGATCTCATGTCTGATCACATGTAATTATATTATATATCAGTGATGTCAGTAACAGGGGGCGGAGCTGTGACAACCTCTCACACATGATATACAGGCTGGTTGTCAGTAGTAATAGATGAATAGCTGTGACTGTATATAAGATGTGTGGATCTCATGTCTGATCACAGTGTAATTATATATATATCAGTGGTGTCAGTAACAGGGGGCGGAGCTGTGACAACCTCTCACAAATGATATACAGGCTGGTTGTCAGTAGTAATAGATGAATAGCTGTGACTGTATATAAGATGTGTGGATCTCATGTCTGATCACAGTGTTATTATATTATATATCAGTGATGTCCGTAACAGGGGGCGGAGCTGTGACAACCTCTCACAAATGATATACAGGCTGGTTGTCAGTAGTAATAGATGAATAGCTGTGACTGTATATAAGATGTGTGGATCTCATGTCTGATCACAGTGTAATTATATTATATATCAGTGATGTCAGTAACAGGGGGCGGGGCTGTGACAACCTCTCACACATGATATACAGGCTGGTTGTCAGTAGTAATAGAGGAATAGCTGTTACTGTATATAAGATGTGTGGATCTCATGTCTGATCACATGTAATTATATTATATATCAGTGATGTCAGTAACAGGGGGCGGGGCTGTGACAACCTCTCACACATGATATACAGGCTGGTTGTCAGTAGTAATAGATGAATAGCTGTGACTGTATATAAGATGTGTGGATCTCATGTCTGATCACAGTGTAATTATATTATATATCAGTGATGTCCGTAACAGGGGGCGGAGCTGTGACAACCTCTCACAAATGATATACAGGCTGGTTGTCAGTAGTAATAGATGAATAGCTGTGACTGTATATAAGATGTGTGGATCTCATGTCTGATCACAATGTAATTATATTATATATCAGTGATGTCAGTAACAGGGGGCGGGGCTGTGACAACCTCTCACACATGATATACAGGCTGGTTGTCAGTAGTAATAGATGAATAGCTGTGACTGTATATAAGATGTGTGGATCTCATGTCTGATCACATGTAATTATATTATATATCAGTGATGTCAGTAACAGGGGGCGGAGCTGTGACAACCTCTCACACATGATATACAGGCTGGTGGTCAGTAGTAATAGATGAATAGCTGTGACTGTATATAAGATGTGTGGATCTCATGTCTGATCACAGTGTAATTATATTATATATCAGTGATGTCCGTAACAGGGGGCGGAGCTGTGACAACCTCTCACAAATGATATACAGGCTGGTTGTCAGTAGTAATAGATGAATAGCTGTGACTGTATATAAGATGTGTGGATCTCATGTCTGATCACAATGTAATTATATTATATATCAGTGATGTCAGTAACAGGGGGCGGGGCTGTGACAACCTCTCACACATGATATACAGGCTGGTTGTCAGTAGTAATAGATGAATAGCTGTGACTGTATATAAGATGTGTGGATCTCATGTCTGATCACATGTAATTATATTATATATCAGTGATGTCAGTAACAGGGGGCGGAGCTGTGACAACCTCTCACACATGATATACAGGCTGGTGGTCAGTAGTAATAGATGAATAGCTGTGACTGTATATAAGATGTGTGGATCTCATGTCTGATCACATGTAATTATATTATATATCAGTGATGTCAGTAACAGGGGGCGGAGCTGTGACAACCTCTCACACATGGTATACAGGCTGGTTGTCAGTAGTAATAGATGAATAGCTGTGACTGTATATAAGATGTGTGGATCTCATGTCTGATCACAGTGTAATTATATTATATATCAGTGATGTCAGTAACAGGGGGCGGGGCTGTGACAACCTCTCATACATGATATACAGGCTGGTTGTCAGTAGTAATAGATGAATAGCTGTGACTGTATATAAGATGTGTGGATCTCATGTCTGATCACAGTGTAATTATATATCAGTGATGTCAGTAACAGGGGGCGGGGCTGTGACAACCTCTCACACATGATATACAGGCTGGTTGTCAGTAGTAATAGATGAATAGCTGTTACTGTATATAAGATGTGTGGATCTCATGTCTGATCACATGTAATTATATTATATATCAGTGATGTCAGTAACAGGGGGCGGGGCTGTGACAACCTCTCACACATGATATACAGGCTGGTTGTCAGCAGGAATAGATGAATAGCTGTTACTGTATATAAGATGTGTGGATCTCATGTCTGATCGCAGTGTAATTATATTATATATCAGTGATGTCAGTAACAGGGGGCGGGGCTGTGACAACCTCTCACACATGATATACAGGCTGGTTGTCAGTAGTAATAGAGGAATAGCTGTTACTGTATATAAGATGTGTGGATCTCATGTCTGATCACAGTGTAATTATATTATATATCAGTGATGTCAGTAACAGGGGGCGGGGCTGTGACAACCTCTCACACATGGTATACAGGCTGGTTGTCAGTAGTAATAGATGAATAGCTGTTACTGTATATAAGATGTGTGGATCTCATGTCTGATCACAGTGTAATTATATCATATATCAGTGATGTCCGTAACAGGGGGCGGAGCTGTGACAACCTCTCACAAATGATATACAGGCTGGTTGTCAGTAGTAATAGATGAATAGCTGTGACTGTATATAAGATGTGTGGATCTCATGTCTGATCACAATGTAATTATATTATATATCAGTGATGTCAGTAACAGGGGGCGGGGCTGTGACAACCTCTCACACATGATATACAGGCTGGTTGTCAGTAGTAATAGATGAATAGCTGTGACTGTATATAAGATGTGTGGATCTCATGTCTGATCACATGTAATTATATTATATATCAGTGATGTCAGTAACAGGGGGCGGAGCTGTGACAACCTCTCACACATGATATACAGGCTGGTGGTCAGTAGTAATAGATGAATAGCTGTGACTGTATATAAGATGTGTGGATCTCATGTCTGATCACAGTGTAATTATATTATATATCAGTGATGTCAGTAACAGGGGGCGGGGCTGTGACAACCTCTCATACATGATATACAGGCTGGTTGTCAGTAGTAATAGATGAATAGCTGTTACTGTATATAAGATGTGTGGATCTCATGTCTGATCACAGTGTAATTATATTATATATCAGTGATGTCAGTAACAGGGGGCGGGTCTGTGACAACCTCTCACACATGATATACAGGCTGGTTGTCAGTAGTAATAGATGAGTAGCTGTGACTGTATATAAGATGTGTGGATCTCATGTCTGATCACATGTAATTATATTATATATCAGTGATGTCAGTAACAGGGGGCGGGGCTGTGACAACCTCTCATACATGATATACAGGCTGGTTGTCAGTAGTAATAGATGAATAGCTGTTACTGTATATAAGATGTGTGGATCTCATGTCTGATCACATGTAATTATATTATATATCAGTGATGTCAGTAACAGGGGGCGGGGCTGTGACAACCTCTCACACATGATATACAGGCTGGTTGTCAGTAGTAATAGATGAATAGCTGTTACTGTATATAAGATGTGTGGATCTCATGTCTGATCATAATGTAATTATATTATATATCAGTGATGTCAGTAACAGGGGGCGGGGCTGTGACAACCTCTCACACATGATATACAGGCTGGTTGTCAGTAGTAATAGATGAATAGCTGTGACTGTATATAAGATGTGGGGATCTCATGTCTGATCACAGTGTAATTATATTATATATCAGTGATGTCAGTAACAGGAGGCGGAGCTGTGACAACCTCTCACACATGATATACTGGCTGGTTGTCAGTAGTAATAGATGAATAGCTGTGACTGTATATAAGATGTGTGGATCACATGTCTGATCACATGTAATTATATTATATATCAGTGATGTCAGTAACAGGGGGCGGGGCTGTGACAACCTCTCACACATGGTATACAGGCTGGTTGTCAGTAGTAATAGATGAATAGCTGTTACTGTATATAAGATGTGTGGATCTCATGTCTGATCACAATGTAATTATATTATATATCAGTGATGTCAGTAACAGGGGGCGGGGCTGTGACAACCTCTCACACATGATATACAGGCTGGTTGTCAGTAGTAATAGATGAATAGCTGTGACTGTATATAAGATGTGTGGATCTCATGTCTGATCACAGTGTAATTATATTATATATCTGTGATGTCAGTAACAGGGGGCGGGGCTGTGACAACCTCTCACACATGATATACAGGCTGGTTGTCAGTAGTAATAGATGAATAGCTGTTACTGTATATAAGATGTGTGGATCTCATGTCTGATCACAATGTAATTATATTATATATCAGTGATGTCAGTAACAGGGGGCGGGGCTGTGACAACCTCTCACACATGATATACAGGCTGGTTGTCAGTAGTAATAGATGAATAGCTGTTACTGTATATAAGATGTGTGGATCTCATGTCTGATCACAGTGTAATTATATTATATATCAGTAACAGGGGGCGGGGCTGTGACAACCTGTCACACATGATATACAGGCTGGTTGTCAGTAACAGGGGGCGGGGCTGTGACAACCTCTCACACATGATATACAGGCTGGTTGTCAGTAGTAATAGATGAATAGCTGTGACTGTATATAAGATGTGTGGATCTCATGTCTGATCACAGTGTAATTATATTATATATCAGTGATGTCAGTAACAGGGGGCGGGGCTGTGACAACTTCTCACACATGATATACAGGCTGGTTGTCAGTAGTAATAGATGAATAGCTGTTACTGTATATAAGATGTGTGGATCTCATGTCTGATCACAGTGTAATTATATTATATATCAGTGATGTCAGTACAGGGGGCGGAGCTGTGACAACCTCTCACACATGGTATACAGGCTGGTTGTCAGTAGTAATAGAGGAATAGCTGTTACTGTATATAAGATGTGTGGATCTCATGTCTGATCACAGTGTAATTATATTATATATCAGTGATGTCAGTAACAGGGGGCGGGGCTGTGACAACCTCTCACACATGATATACAGGCTGGTTGTCAGTAGTAATAGATGAATAGCTGTGACTGTATATAAGATGTGTGGATCTCATGTCTGATCACAGTGTAATTATATTATATATCAGTGATGTCAGTAACAGGGGGCGGGGCTGTGACAACCTCTCACACATGATATACAGGCTGGTTGTCCGTAGTAATAGATGAATAGCTGTTACTGTATATAAGATGTGTGGATCTCATGTCTGATCACAGTGTAATTATATATCAGTGATGTCAGTAACAGGGGGCGGGGCTGTGACAACCTCTCACACATGATATACAGGCTGGTTGTCAGTAGTAATAGATGAATAGCTGTTACTGTATATAAGATGTGTGGATCTCATGTCTGATCACAGTGTAATTATATTATATATCAGTGATGTCAGTAACAGGGGGCGGGGCTGTGACAACCTCTCACACATGATATACAGGCTGGTTGTCAGTAGTAATAGATGAATAGCTGTGACTGTATATAAGATGTGTGGATCTCATGTCTGATCACATGTAATTATATTATATATCAGTGATGTCAGTAACAGGGGGCGGGGCTGTGACAACCTCTCACACATGATATACAGGCTGGTTGTCAGCAGGAATAGATGAATAGCTGTTACTGTATATAAGATGTGTGGATCTCATGTCTGATCACAGTGTAATTATATTATATATCAGTGATGTCAGTAACAGGGGGCGGGGCTGTGACAACCTCTCACACATGGTATACAGGCTGGTTGTCAGTAGTAATATATGAATAGCTGTTACTGTATATAAGATGTGTGGATCTCATGTCTGATCACAGTGTAATTATATTATATATTAGTGATGTCAGTAACAGGGGGCGGAGCTGTGACAACCTCTCACACATGATATACAGGCTGGTTGTCAGTAGTAATAGATGAATAGCTGTTACTGTATATAAGATGTGTGGATCTCATGTCTGATCACAATGTAATTATATTATATATCAGTGATGTCAGTACAGGGGGCGGGGCTGTGACAACCTCTCACACATGATATACAGGCTGGTGGTCAGTAGTAATAGATGAATAGCTGTTACTGTATATAAGGTGTGTGGATCTCATGTCTGATCACAGTGTAATTATATTATATATCAGTGATGTCAGTAACAGGGGGCGGGGCTGTGACAACCTCTCACACATGATATACAGGCTGGTTGTCAGTAGTAATAGATGAATAGCTGTTACTGTATATAAGATGTGTGGATCTCATGTCTGATCACAATGTAGCATTGCGGGTGACACCGGTAACAGCAGGGATGATATAATAGGGGGATTATGTCTTGTGGGCGGGGTCACCTGTCAGTATATAGATGACGGTACTGGTCAGTGACACACTATAATATTACTTAGTTATTACTGGATTATAAATTCTGTAGAATACATTTGCATGTTCTAGCTCTTCCTGGGGGTGAGGTTGGCACAGCGGGTCATTTTTCCCAGGAGGGGTTATTTGTCAGTCATTGATTTATTGGACACTACAATGACGGGTGTCGGCCCAAGTCAGACAGATCGAAGGATATTTGCATACCTGGATCCAGACAATTTATTAACTGGGAATAACCCGCTGCAGTTTAATAAATAACCTTCATATTTCCTGCATCAAAGATTCCCATCTGATCCCCCCCCCCCCAGTGATTGCTTTGTCACCGTCAGTAGGCAGAGGAGATACCGTCATAGTGTCCGCCAAATGCAAGTCATCCCAGAACTAATTCTAATACTCATATTTATACCCAGTTATGTCGTTAAGTACAGTCCCCGGTCACTCAGCGGTGTAATGTATAGTCCCTGGTGTCTCAGTGGTGTAATGTATATTTCTTGGTGACTCAGTGGTGTAATGTAGAGTCCCTGGTTACTCAGTGGTGTAATGTATAGTCCCTGGTGTCTCAGTGGTGTAATGTATAGTCCCTGGTGTCTCAGTAGTACCTGGTGTCTCAGTGGTGTAATGTATACTTCCTGGTCACTCAGTGGTGTAATGTAGAGTCCCTGGTTACTCAGTGGTGTAATGTATAGTCCCTGGTGTCTCAGTGGTGTAATGTATAGTCCCTGGTGTCTCAGTAGTACCTGGTGTCTCAGTGGTGTAATGTATACTTCCTGGTCACTCAGTGGTGTAATGTAGAGTCCCTGGTTACTCAGTGGTGTAATGTATAGTCCCTGGTGTCTCAGTGGTGTAATGTATAGTCCCTGGTCACTCAATGGTGTAATGTATAGTCCCTGGTGACTCAGTGGTGTAATGTATAGTCCCTGGTTACTCAGTGGTGTAATGTATAGTCCCTGGTGTCTCAGTGGTGTAATGTATAGTCCCTGGTCACTCATTGGTGTAATGTATAGTCCCTGGTGACTCAGTGGTGTAATGTATAGTCCCTGGTTACTCAGTGGTGTAATGTATAGTCCCTGGTGTCTCAGTGGTGTAATGTATAGTCCCTGGTCACTCATTGGTGTAATGTATAGTCCCTGGTGACTCAGTGGTGTCATGTATAGTCCCTGGTCACACAGTCCTGGCCAAAAGTTTTGAGACTGACACAAATTTTGTTTTTCTCAAAGTTTGCTTCTTCAGTGTTAAGATCTTTAAAGGGAATGTGTTGCCAGCAAAACATGTTTTTTTTTTAGTTAAACATTTAGTGTGTAGGTGATTAAACATTGTTCAAATTTTTTTTATTTTTTTCACGAGTCAGGAAATATTATAAATTAGATTCTAATTTATAATATTTCCCATTGCTGGTCACTAGATGGAGCTATTCCCAAAATTGCAGCATTGCATGTGGTAAAGCAACCACATTGCTTTTTGCTGCAAAATTGGGAAAAAATCCCTCGCTCTAGTGAGCTCTCAGCATCCCCCCCTCCTTTATCCTGGCTAGTGCCGGGAGAAACGAGGGGTTTGAACGGTGTAACCTCCTACACTGTCGCCATTTTTTGAGCTAACACGTAGTGTAGTAGGTTTACATACAGTAGTAATCACACACTGAACACGCACATACATAGAAATCCCTTACCTGCTCCAGTCGCCGCCGCTCCCTCCGGTCCATCCGCTCCGTTTGCTGCCGCTGGTCCAAGTGCACAAGTCCGGAAGCCGTGACCGGAAGTAGTAATCTTACTGTCCGGCCGCGACTTCCGGTCTACAGGAAAATGGCGCCGGACGGCGCGCATTTCAAATTGGACTGTGTGGGAGCGGCGCATGCGCAGTTCCCACACAGACGGCGTACACAGAAGTGGATGGGACGGGACCCGTTCGCAGTCCCTATGGGACTGTGGCTGCCGTATTCCATGTCTGTATGTGTCGTTAATCGACACATACAGAAATGGGAAGAAAAAGTGTAAAAATAGAAAAAAGTAACACACAAACACACAAATAAATATAAACGTTTTTAATAAAGCACTAACATCTTTAACATATTAAAAAAAAAATTGTGATGACACTGTTCCTTTAAGGTCTCATGCACCCGACCGTTGTGCAACTTGGGCCGTTTTTGACGGCATCTGAGTGGCACCTGATAGTCTTCACGTACCCATTTACTTTAGCGGGTGAATCGGGTCGGACAGCGCACTCGGTCGTGTGCATGAGGCGTTAGTCAGATGTTTCTCTAATAACTGAACTCTGCAATGACTCAATATTTCCAGTGTTTTTCAAGACTTCTGCAATTCGCCCTGACATGTTAGTTATCAGCTCCTGGGCCAAATCCTGATTGATGACCCATTCTTACCTAATCAGTGGTTGGCATTCATCACAATTTGTGTTTATGTTTGTCCATCGCTTTTTAAGGATTGACCACAGTTTCTCAATGGGATTGAGATTTGGGGAGTTTCCTGGCCACGGACGCAAAATTTTAATGTTTTGTTCACCGAGCCACTAAGTTCTCGCTTTTGCCTTGTGACACGGTGTCCATCATTCTGTAAAAGTATTGTTCATAACCAGATTGCTCCCAGACGGTTGGGAGAAGTTGCTATTGAATGGTTGGGAGAAGTTGCTATTGGATTGTTGGGACTAGTTGCTCCTGGAAGGTTGGGACTAGTTGCTCCTGGATGGTTGGGAGTAGTTGCTCCTGCATGGTTGGGAGTAGTTGCTAATGGATGGTTGGGAGAAGTTGCTCCTGGATGGTTGGGAGAAGTTGCTCCTGGCTGATTGGGAGAAGTTGCTAATGGATGGGAGAAGTTGCTCCTGGCTGGTTGGGAGAAGTTGCCCCTGAATGGTTGGGAGATGTTGCCCTTGGATGGTTGGGAGTAGTTGCTCCTGTATGGTTGGGAGAAGTTGCTCCTGGATGGTTGGGTGATGTTGCTCTTGGATGGTTGGGTGATGTTGCTCTTGGATGGTTGGGTGATGTTGCTCTTGGATGGTTGGGTGATGTTGCTCCTGGATGGTTGGCACAAGTTGCTCCTGGATGGTTGGGAGAAGTTGCTCCTGGATGGTTGGGTGATGTTGCTCTTGGATGGTTGGGAGTAGTTGCTCCTGGATGGTTGGGAGAAGTTGCTCCTGGATGGTTGGGTGATGTTGCTATTGGATGGTTGGGAGAAGTTGCTATTGGATGGTTGGGAGAAGTTGCTCCTGGATGGTTGGGAGAAGTTGCTATTGGATGGTTGGGAGAAGTTGCTAATTGGTGGTTGGGAGAAATTGCTCCTGGATGGTTGGGAGAAGTTGCTCCTGGATGGTTGGGACTAGTTGCTCCTGGGTGGTTGGGACAAGTTGCTCCTGGGTGGTTGGGACAAGTTGCTCCTGCATGGTTGGGAGTATTTGCTCCTGCATGGTTGGGAGTATTTGCTCTTGGATTGTTGGGAGTAGTTGCTCCTGAATGGTTAGGAGTAGTTGCTCCTGGATGGTTGGGAGTAGTTGCTCCTGGATGGTTGGGAGTAGTTGCTCCTGGATGGTTGGGAGTAGTTGCTCCTGGCTGGTTGGGAGAAGTTGCTAATGGATGGGAGAAGTTGCTCCTGGCTGGTTGGGAGAAGTTGCCCCTGAATGGTTGGGAGATGTTGCTCTTGGATGGTTAAGAGTAGTTGCTCCTGTATGGTTGGGAGAAGTTGCTCCTGGATGGTTGGGTGATGTTGCTCTTGGATGGTTGGGAGAAGTTGCCCCTGAATGGTTGGGAGAAGTTGCTCCTGGATGGTTGGGACTAGTTGCTCCTGGATGGTTGGGAGTAGTTGCTCCTGCATGGTTGGGAGTAGTTGCTCCTGCATGGTTGGGAGTAGTTGCTCCTGCATGGTTGGGAGTAGTTGCTCCTGCATGGTTGGGACAAGTTGCTCCTGCATGGTTGAGAGTAGTTGCTCTTGGATGGTTGGGAGTAGTTGCTCCTGCATGGTTGAGAGTAGTTGCTCTTGGATGGTTGGGAGTAGTTGCTCCTGCATGGTTGGGAGAAGTTGCTCCTGCATGGTTGGGAGAAGTTGCTAATGGATGGTTGGGAGAAGTTGCTCCTGGATGGTTGGGAGAAGTTGCTCCTGGCTGATTGGGAGTAGTTGCTCCTGCATGGTTGGGAGAAGTTGCTAATGGATGGGAGAAGTTGCTCCTGGCTGGTTGGGAGAAGTTGCCCCTGAATGGTTGGGAGATGTTGCTCTTGGATGGTTGGGAGTAGTTGCTCCTGTATGGTTGGGAGAAGTTGCTCCTGGATGGTTGGGAGAAGTTGCTCCTGGATGGTTGGGAGAAGTTGCTCCTGGATGGTTGGGTGATGTTGCTCTTGGATGGTTGGGTGATGTTGCTCTTGGATGGTTGGGTGATGTTGCTCTTGGATGGTTGGGAGTAGTTGCTCCTGGATGGTTGGCACAAGTTGCTCCTGGATGGTTGGGAGAAGTTGCTCCTGGATGGTTGGGTGATGTTGCTATTGGATGGTTGGGAGAAGTTGCTCCTGGATGGTTGGGAGAAGTTGCTATTGGATGGTTGGGAGAAGTTGCTAATTGGTGGTTGGGAGAAATTGCTCCTGGATGGTTGGGAGAAGTTGCTCCTGGATGGTTGGGACTAGTTGCTCCTGGATGGTTGTTACTAGTTGCTCCTGGGTGGTTGGGACAAGTTGCTCCTGCATGGTTGGGAGTATTTGCTCCTGCATGGCTGGGAGTATTTGCTCTTGGATTGTTGGGAGTAGTTGCTCCTGGATGGTTGGGAGTAGTTGCTCCTGGATGGTTGGGAGTAGTTGCTCCTGGATGGTTGGGAGTAGTTGCTCCTGGATGGTTGGGAGTAGTTGCTCCTGGCTGGTTGGGAGAAGTTGCTAATGGATGGGAGAAGTTGCTCCTGGCTGGTTGGGAGAAGTTGCCCCTGAATGGTTGGGAGATGTTGCTCTTGGATGGTTGGGAGTAGTTGCTCCTGTATGGTTGGGAGAAGTTGCTCCTGGATGGTTGGGTGATGTTGCTCTTGGATGGTTGGGAGTAGTTGCTCCTGGATGGTTGGGAGTAGTTGCTCCTTTATGGTTGGGAGAAGTTGCTCCTGGATGGTTGGGTGATGTTGCTCTTGAATGGTTGGGAGTAGTTGCTCCTGGATGGTTGGGAGAAGTTAATAATGGATGGTTGGGAGAAGTTGCTCCTGGATGGTTGGGAGAAGTTGCTCCTGGCTGATTGGGAGAAGTTGCTAATGGATGGTTGGGAGAAGTTGCTCCTGGATGGTTGGGTGATGTTGCTCTTGAATGGTTGGGAGTAGTTGCTCCTGGATGGTTGGGAGAAGTTGCTAATGGATGGTTGGGAGAAGTTGCTCCTGGCTGGTTGGGAGAAGTTGCCCCTGAATGGTTGGGAGAAGTTGCCCCTGAATGGTTGGGAGATGTTGCTCTTGGATGGCTGGGAGTAGTTGCTCCTGTATGGTTGGGAGAAGTTGCTCCTGGATGGTTGGGTGATGTTGCTCTTGGATGGTTGGGAGTAGTTGCTCCTGGATGGTTGGGAGTAGTTGCTCCTTTATGGTTGGGAGAAGTTGCTCCTGGATGGTTGGGTGATGTTGCTCTTGAATGGTTGGGAGTAGTTGCTCCTGGATGGTTGGGAGATGTTGCTATTGGATGGTTGGGAGAAGTTGCTATTGGATGGTTGGGAGAAGTTGCTATTTGATGGTTGGGAGAAGTTGCTCCTGGATGGTTGGGAGAAGTTGCTCCTGGATGGTTGGGAGTAGTTGCTCCTGGATGGTTGGGAGTAGTTGCTCCTGGCTGGTTGGGAGAAGTTGCTAATGGATGGGAGAAGTTGCTCCTGGCTGGTTGGGAGAAGTTGCCCCTGAATGGTTGGCAGATGTTGCTCTTGGATGGTTGGGAGTAGTTTCTCCTGTATGGTTGGGAGAAGTTGCTCCTGGATGGTTGGGTGATGTTGCTCTTGGATGGTTGGGAGTAGTTGCTCCTGGATGGTTGGGAGTAGTTGCTCCTTTATGGTTGGGAGAAGTTGCTCCTGGATGGTTGGGTGATGTTGCTCTTGAATGGTTGGGAGTAGTTGCTCCTGGATGGTTGGGAGAAGTTGCTAATGGATGGTTGGGAGAAGTTGCTCCTGGATGGTTGGGAGAAGTTGCTCCTGGCTGATTGGGAGAAGTTGCTAATGGATGGTTGGGAGTAGTTGCTCCTGGATGGTTGGGAGTAGTTGCTCCTTTATGGTTGGGAGAAGTTGCTCCTTGATGGTTGGGAGAAGTTGCTCCTTGATGGTTGGGAGAAGTTGCTCCCGGATGGTTGGGAGAAGTTGCTCCCGGATGGTTGGGAGAAGTTGCTCCTGGATGGTTGGGAGAAGTTGCTATTGGATGGTTGGGAGAAGTTGCTAATTGGTGGTTGGGAGAAGTTGCTCCTGGATGGTTGGGAGAAGTTGCTCCTGGATGGTTGGGAGAAGTTGCTATTGGATGGTTGGGAGAAGTTGCTAATTGGTGGTTGGGAGAAGTTGCTCCTGCATGGTTGGGAGTATTTGCTCCTACATGGTTGGGCGTAGTTGCTTTTGGATTGTTGGGAGTAGTTGCTCCTGAATGGTTGGGAGTAGTTGCTCCTGGATGGTTGGGAGAAGTTGCTCCGGGATGGTTGGGAGAAGTTGCTCCCGGATGGTTGGGAGAAGTTGCTCCCGGATGGTTGGGAGAAGTTGCTCCCGGATGGTTGGGAGAAGTTGCTCCCGGATGGTTGGGAGAAGTTGCTCCTGGATGGTTGGGAGATGTTGCTCCCAGATGGTTGGGAGAAGTTACTCCTGAATGGTTGGGAGAAGTTGCTCCTGGATGTTTGGGAGAAGTTGCTCCCGGATGGTTTGGAGAAGTTGCTCCCGGATGGTTGGGAGAAGTTGCTCCCGGATGGTTGGGAGAAGTTGCTCCCGGATGTTTGGTAGAAGTTACTCCTGAATGGTTGGGAGAAGTTGCTCTTGGAGGATGTTTAGATCCCATTCTTTGTTCATGAAGGTGTTCTTAGGTATAATTGTGAGCCCACTCCCTGGATGAAAACCACCCCCAGACATGAATGGTCTCAGGGTGCTTAACTGGTGACATGACACAGGACTCATGGTAGCGATCACCTTTTCTTCTCCGGACAATTATTCTTCCAGATGTTCCAAACAGTCTGAAGGTGGCTCCATCAGAGAAGATCACTTTACCCCAGTCCTCTGCAGTCCCTGCGGAATGTCACTCTGTCCTTGTTTTTTGGAGAGGTGTTTTTTTGCTGCTTATCTTGACACCAGGCCGGCCTCCAAAAACCCTCACCTCACTGTGCGGTCAGATGCATTAACAACTGCCTGCTGCCATTCCTGAGCACGCTCTGCACTCCTGTTCTACTGATCCCATAGCCTAATCCTCTTTAGGAGATTGTCCTGGCACTTGCTGGACTTTCTTGGGCGCCCTGAAGCTTCTTCACAGCAATTGTACCTCTCTCCTTGAAGTTCTTGATGATCATATAAATGGTTGATTTAGGGGCAGTCTTACCAGTAGCAATGTCCTTGCCTATAAAGTCCTTCTGACGTAAAGCAATGATGACTGCACGTGTTTCCTTGCAGGTAACCATGGTTAACAGAAGAAGACAATGATTTCAGGCACCATCCCCTTTTAAAGCAGTCTGCTCTTATAATTCAATCAGCATGACAGAGTGATATCAGCCACCTTGTCCTCGTTAACCCTTTCTCCTGAGCAAATGAGAAGATCACTGAAATGATGTCAGCAGCTCAGGTTGTGGCTGGGATGAAATGCAGTGGAAATTGGGTTTTTGTGATTGAGTTAATATTCATGGCAAGGAACGAATTTACAATTAATTACAATTCATCAGATCACTCTTCATAACAATCTAGACATAATGCAAACTGGCACTAAAAAAACTTGAATCAGCAAACTCCCATGGTGACTCAGTGGTGTAATGTATACTCCATGGTGCAGGGGTAAGCAACCTTTTTTTGTATGGTGTGCCAATGAAAAAAAAAATCAATGATGAAGTACTGAGTGTGCCACGTGTGTGACAGAAACCAATGAATCAGTTAATTAAAATTACATTTCAGTGTGACCCTTGTCCCTGACTTTTCTATGGAAAGATGATCTATCTGTGCTGCATACGAGGTTACAGAACACCAGCTGGGGGGGCACATAAGAGAGGCTGCGGCTACTGACCACCAGCTGGGGGCACATAAGAGAGACCGCGGCTACTGATCACCAGCTGGGGGGTACATAGGAGAGACTGAGGCTACAGAACTCCAGCTGGGGGCACATAAGAGAGACCACGGCTACTGACCACCAGCAGGGGGGCACATAAGAGAGACTGACGCTACTGACCACCACCTGGGGGGCACATAAGAGAGACTGAGGCTACAGCACACCAGCTGGGGGGAGGCACATAACAGAGACTGAGGCTACTGACCACCAGCTGGGGGGGCACATAGGAGAGACTGAGGCTATAGAACACCTTGCTGGGGTGGCACATAGGAGAGACTGAGGCATCTGAACACCAGTGGGGGGGGGGGGAGCACATAAGAGAGACCATGGCTACTGAACACCAGCTGGGGGGCACATAGGAGAGACTGAGGCTACTGAACACCAGCTGGGGGGCACATAGGAGAGACTGTGGCTACTGAACACCAGCTGGGGGGAACATAGGAGAGACTGAGGCTACAGAACACCAGCTGGGGGGCACATAAGAGAGACCGTGGCTGCTGAACACCAGCTGGGGGGCACATAGGAGAGACTGAGGCTATAGAACACCAGCTGGGGGGGGGGGCACATAGGAGAGACTGTGGCTACTGAACACCAGCTGGGGGGGGGCACATAAGAGAGACCATGGCTACTGAACACCAGCTGGGGGGTGCATAGGAGAAACCGTGGCTACTGAACACCAGCTGGGGGGCAAATAGGAGAGACTGAGGCTACAGAACACCAGCTAGGGGGTACACAGGAGAGACTGTAACTGATGAGCACCAGCTGGGGGGGGGGGGGGTACGTAGGAGAGACAGCGGCTACTGAACACTAGCTCGGGGGAGGGGGAACATACGAGAGACCACAGCTACCGAACACCAGCTGGGGGGCACATAAGTGAGACTGAGGCTACAGAACACCAGCTGGGGGGGGGGGCACATAGGAGAGACCGTCGCTACTGAACACCAGCTGGGGGCGGGCACATTGGAGAGACTGAGGCTACAGGACACCAGCTGGGGGTACATAGGAGGGACTGAGGCTACTGAACACCAGCTGGGGGGGGCACATAGGAGAGACTGAGGCTACAGGACACCAGCTGGGGGGTACATAGGAGAGACTGAGGCTACTGAAACCAGCTGGGGGGGGGGGGCACATGGGAGATACTGAGGCTACAGGACACCAGCTGGGGGGTACATAGGAGAGACTGTGGCTACTCAACACCAGCTGGGGGGCACATAGGAGAGACTGAGGCTACAGAACACCAGCTGGGGGGGGCACATAAGAGAGACCATGGCTACAGAACACTAGCTCGGGGCACATAAGTGAGACTGAGACTACAGAACACCATCTGGGGGGGAAATAGGAGAGACCGTGGCTACTGAACACCAGCTAGGAGGGTACATAGGAGGGTCTGCAGCTACAGAACACCAGCTGGGGGGGCACATAGGAGAGACCGTGGCTACTGAACACCAGCTGGGGGAGTACATAGGGGAGACCGTGGCTACTGAACACCAGCTGGGGGAGTACATAGGGGAGACCATGGCTACTGAACACCAGCTGGTGGGGTACGTAGGAGACACTGTGGCTATTGAACACCAGCTGGGGGGGCACATAGGAGAGACCACGGCTACTGACCACTAGCTGGGGGGTACATAAGTGAGACTGAGGCTACAGAACACCAGCTGGGGGCACATAGGAGAGACCATGGCTACTGAACACCAGCGAGGAGGGTACATAGGAGGGACTGCAGCTACAGAACACCAGTTGGGGGATACAAAGGAGACACCGCGGCTACTGAACCCCAGCTGGAGGGGCACATAAGAGAGACCTTTGCTACTGAACACCAACTGGGGGGTACACAGGAGAAACTGACTGCTGAGCACCAGCTGGAGGGGTACGTAGGACAGACAGCGGCTACTGAACACCAGCTGAGGGGTACATAAGTGAGACTGAGGCTACAGAACACCAGCTGGGGGCACATAGGAGAGATCGTGGCTGCTGAACAAAAGCTGGAAGGGGGCGCTGCACACAGGACAGAGAGCAACTACTGAACAACATTTAGGAGGCGCTGCATACAGGGGAGAACGACTATTGAACAGCTGCTGGGGGGTGCACATAGGAGAGACCGTGGCTACTGAACACAAGAAAGGAGGGGGAGCACATAGGAGGGACTGCGGCTACAAAACAGCAGATTTAGGAGCCTCTGTCCTTGCAGCGCTGATCACCAGGAGAGAGCGGTGCTGCATTGTGTGTTTGCCAAGTGTTCAATAGCGACAAGCACGATGAAGCGCTGCTCTGTTTCCTGGTTATCAGCGCCGCTAAGCATATAATGAAGCTCCGCTCTCTCCCTGTGTTCAGCGCAGCCGAGCACACAACAGGGCTGGACCCCGGAAGAAGTGTGCCAACAAACCATGCCCCAGGTGACGGCTGTGGCACTGGTGCCATTGGTTGCTGACCCCTGCCCTGGTGACTCAGTGGTGTAATGTATAGTCCCTGGTGACTCAGTGGTGTAATGTATAGTCCGTGGACACTCAGTGGTGTAATGTATAGTCCGTGGTCACTCAGTGGTGTAATGCATAGTCCGTGGTCACTCAGTGGTGTAATGTATAGTCCGTGGTCACTCAGTGGTGTAATGTATAGTCCGTGGTCACTCAGTGGTGTAATGTATAGTCTCTGGTCACTCAGTGGTGTAATGTATAGTCCCTGATGTCTCAGTGGTGTAATGTAGAATCCCTGGTGACTCAGTGGTGCAATGTATAGTCCCTGGTGCCTCAGGGGTCCAATGTATAGTCCGTGGTGATTCAGTGGTGTAATGTATAGTCCGTGGTGATTCAGTGGTGTAATGTATAGACTCTGGTTTCACAGTGGTGTAATGTATAGTTCCTGGTGACTCAGTGGTGAAATGTATAGTCCCTGGTGACTCAGGGGTGCAATGTATAGTCCCTAGTATTTCAGGGGTGTAATGTATAGTCTCTGGTGTCTCAGGGGTGTAATGTATAGTCCCTGGTGTCTCAGGGGTGTAATGTATAGTCCCTGGTCACTCAGTGGTATAATGTATAGTCCCTGGTCACTCAGTGGTGCAATGCATAGTACCTGGTCACTCAGTGGTGTAATGTATAGTCCCTGGTGACTCAGTGGTGTAATGTATAGTCCCTGGTGACTCAGTGGTGTAATGTATAGTCCCTGGTCACTCAGTGGTGTAATGTATAGTCCCTGGTGACTCAGGGGTGTAATGTATAGTCCCTGGCGACTCAGGGGTGTAATGTATAGTCCCTGGTGACTCAGGGGTGCAATATATAGTCTCTAGTGTCTCATGGGTGTAATGTGTAGTCCCTGGTGACTCCGGGGTGTAATGTATAGGCCATGGTGACTCAGGGGTTTAATGTATAGTCCCTGGTGACTCAGGGGTGCAATGTATACTCTCTAGTTTCTCAAGGGTGTAATGTGTAGACCCTGGTGTCTCAGTGGTGTAATGTATAGTCCCCGATGACTCAGGGGTGTAATGTGTAGTCCCTGGTAACTCAGTGGTGTAATTTGTAGTCCCTGGTGTCTCAGTTGTTTAATGTATAGTCCCTGGTGACTCAGTGGTCTAATGTATAGTCCCTGGTGACTAAGTGGTGCAATGTATAGTCCCTGATGTCTCAGGGATGCAATGTATAGTCCATGGTGTCTCTGGGGTGCAATGTATAGTCCCTGGTGGCTCAGTGGTGTAATGTATAGTCCCTGGTGACTCAGTGGTGTAATGTATAGTCCCTGGTGACTCAGGGGTGTAATGTATAGTCCCTGGTGACTCAGGGGTGTAATGTATAGTCCCTGGTGACTCAGGGGTGTAATGTATAGTCCCTGGTGACTCAGGGGTGTAATGTATAGTCCCTGGTGACTCAGGGGTGTAATGTATAGTCCCTGGTGACTCAGGGGTGTAATGTATAGTCCCTGGTGACTCAGGGGTGCAATGTATAGTCTCTAGTTTCTCAAGGGTGTAATGTGTAGTCCGTGGTGTCTCAGTGGTGTAATGTATAGTCCCTGATGACTCAGGGGTGTAATGTGTAGTCCCTGGTAACTCAGTGGTGTAATTTGTAGTCCCTGGTGTCTCAGTTGTTTAATGTATAGTCCCTGGTGACTCAGTGGTGTAATGTATAGTCCCTGGTGACTAAGTGGTGCAATGTATAGTCCCTGGTGTCTCAGGGGTGCAATGTATAGTCCCTGGTGTCTCAGGGGTGCAATGTATAGTCCATGGTGTCTCTGGGGTGCAATGTATAGTCCCTGGTGTCTCAGGGGTGTAATGTATATTCCCTTGTGAATCAGTTGTGTAATGTATACTCCCTGGTTTCTCAGTGGTGAATGTGTAATCCCTGGTCACTCAGTGGTGTAATGTATAGTCCGTCCCTGGTCACTCAGTGGTGTAATGCATAGTCCCCGGTCACTCAGTGGTGTAATGCATAGTCCCCGGTCACTCAGTGGTGTAATGTATAGTCCCTGGTGTCTTATTGGTGTAACGTACAGTCCCTGGTCTTTCAGTGGTGTATAGTCCCTGGTGGCTCAGTGGTGTAATGTATAGTCCCTGGTTACTCATTGGTGTAATGTATAGTGCCTGGTGACTCATTGGTGTAATGTATAGTCCCTGGTGACTCAGGGGTGCAATGTATAGTCTTTAGTGTCTCATGGGTGTAATGTGTAGTCCCTGGTGACTCCGGGGTGTAATGTATAGTCCCTGGTGACTCAGGGGTGTAATGTATAGTGCCTGGTGACTCATTGGTGTAATGTATAGTCCCTGATGACTCAGGGGTGCAATGTATAATCTCTAGTGTCTCATGGGTGTAATGTGTAGCTCCTGGTGACTCCGGGGTGTAATGTATAGGCCATGGTGACTCAGTGGTGTAATGTATAGTCCCTGGTGTCTTATTGGTGTAACATACAGTCCCTGGTCTTTCAGTGGTGTAATGTATAGACCCTGGTGGCTCAGTGGTGTAATCTATAGTCCCTGGTGACTCAGGGGTGCAATGTATAGTCTCTAGTGTCTCATGGGTGTAATGTGTAGTCCCTGGTGACTCAGGGGTGCAATATATAGTCTCTAGTGTCTCATGGGTGTAATGTATAGTCCCTGGTGTCTCAGGGGTGTAATATGTAGTCCCTGGTGACTCAGTAGTGTCATGTAAAGTCCCTGGTGTTTCAGTGGTGTAATGTATAGTCCCTGGTGACTCGGTGTAATGTATAGTCCCTGGTGACTCGGTGGTGTTGTGTAGTCCCTGGTGATTCAGTAGTGTAATGTAAAGTCCCTGGTGTTTCAGGGGTGTAATGTATAGTTCCTTGTGGCTCAGTGGTGTCATTTATAGTCCCTGGTGTTGCAGTGGTGTAATGTGTAGTCCCTGGTCACTCAGTGGTGTAATGTATAGTCCCTGGTGGCTCAGTGGTGTAATGTATAGTCCCTGGTTACTCAGTGGTGTAATGTATAATCCCTGGTGACTCAGGGGTGTAATGTATAGTCCCTGGTGACTAAGTGGTGCAATATATAGTCCCTGGTGTCTGAGGGTTGCAATGTATAGTCTCTAGTGTCTCATGGGTGTAATGTGTAGTCCCTGGTGACTCCGGGGTGTAATGTATAGGCCATGGTGACTCCGGGGTGTAATGTGTAGTCCCTGGTGACTCCGGGGTGTAATGTGTAGTCCCTGGTGACTCAGGGGTGTAATGTATAGTCCCTGGTCACTCAGGGGTGTAACGTATAGTCCCTGGTGACTCAGGGGTGTAATGTATAGTCCCTGGTGACTCAGGGGTGCAATATATAGTCTCTAGTGTCTCATGGGTGTAATGTGTAGTCCCTGGTGACTCCGGGGTGTAATGTATAGTCCCTGGTGACTCAGTGGTGTAATGTGTAGTCTCTGGTTTCACAGTAGTGTAATGTATAGTCCCTGGTGACTCAGTGGTGTAATGTATAGTCCCTGGTAACTCAGCAGTGTAATGTATAGTCCCTGGTAACTAAGTGGTGCAATGTATAGTCTCTAGCGTTTCATGGGAGTAATGTGTAGTCCCTGGTGACTTCGGGGTGTAATGTATAGGCCATGGTGACTCAGGGGTGTAATGTGTAGTGCCTGGTGACTCAGTGGTGTAACGTGTAGTCCCTGGTGATTTAAGGGTGTAATGTATAGTCCCTGGTGTCTCAGTGGTGTAATGTGTAGTCCCTGGTGATTCAGTAGTGTAATGTAAACTCCCTGGTGTTTCACGGGTGTAATGTATAGTTCCTTGTGGCTCAGTGGTGTAATTTATAGTCCCTGGTGTTGCAGTGGTGTAATGTATAGTCCCTGGTGACTCAGTGGTGTAATGTATTATCCCTGATGACTTAGGGGTGTAATGTATAATCCCTGCTGACTCAGGGGTGCAATGTACAGTCTCTAGTGTCTCAGGGGTGTAATGTGTAGTCCCTGGTGACTCAGGGGAGTAATGTATAGTCCATGGTGACCCAGTGGTGTAATGTATAGTCCCTGGTCACACAGTGGTGTAATGTATAGTCCCTGGTCACACAGTGGTGTAATGTATAGTCCCTGGTGTCTCAGGGGTGTAATGTATAGTCCCTGGTGTCTTAGGGGTGTAATGTATAGACACTGGTGACTCAGTGGTGTAATTTGTAGTCCCTGGTTATTCAGGGGTGTAATGTATAGTCCCTGGTGACTCAGTGGTGTAATTTATAGTCCCTGGTGACTCAGTGGTGTAATGTATAGTCCCTGGTGTCGCAGTGGTGTAATGTATAGTCCTTGGTGTCGCAGTGGTGTAATGTATTATCCCTGATGACTGAGGGGTGTAATGTATAGTCCCTGGTGACTCAGGGGAGTAATGTATAGTCCATGGTGACTCAGTGGTTTAACGTGTAGTCCCTGGTGACTCAGTGGTGTAATGTATAGTCCCTGGTGACTCAGTGGTGTAATGTGTAGTCCCTGGTGACTCAGTGGTGTAATGTGTAGTCCCCGGTGTTTCAGGGGTGTAATGTATAGCCCATGGTGTCTCATTGGTGTAATGTATAGTCCCTGGCGACTCAGTGGTGTAGAGTATAGTCCGTGGTCACTCAGTGGTGTAATGTATAGTCCCTAGTGACTCAGTGGTGTAATGTATAGTCCCTGGTGACTCAGGGGTGCAATGTATAGTCTCTAGTGTCTCAAGGGTGTAATTTATAGTCCCTGGTGTTGCAGTGGTGTAATGTATAGTCCCTGGTGACTCAGTGGTGTAATGTATTATCCCTGATGACTCAGGGGTGTAATGTATAGTCCCCGGTGTCTCAGGGGAGTAATGTATAGTCCATGGTGTCTCAGTGGTGTAATGTATAGTCCCTGGTGACTTCGTGGTGTAGGTTTTGTCCCTGGTGACTTAGCGGTATAATGTACAGTCCCTGGTGTCTCTGGGGTGTAATGTATAGTCCCTGTTGATTCAGGGGTGTAATGTATAGTCCCTGGTCACTCAAGGGTGTAATGTATAGTCCCTGGTCACTCAGTGGTGTAATGTATAGTCCCTGGTGACCTAATATCTACTATATAGTGAAGTGATGAGGAGGGGGCTAGTGTATGGGTGTGAATAGTGTGATATTAGTATTTGTATATTATACAGTTTCCCCTCCCCCGTAATCCACACATTCACTTTCCCATTAATAAAAGTGTAGAAATGAAGCATCTAAAAACCAGAGGACATTGGATATTTGGATATTTGCTCCTACAAGGACTGATTCCTACAGGTCCTATTACACCGGCCGATGCAGCGATCACCGAGACAGCTGGATGATCGGCGCTCGTTTGCTCCCGTCACACGGAGCTCTGGATGGGGACGAGCGCTCGTTACTCCGGTCCCTACTTTATTATCATGTCGGCAGCGCGTCTCCTGTTTACACACCAAGATGAGCCGCCGACAACCGAAATATTTCACTTTTTTAAAACGTCACGATCAGCCGATGACCCGGCGCTCGCCCCATATTTGGCCGCTGTAAAACCCCCTTTAGAAACCCTGAAGACGCCATTTATGGGGAGTCAGCGTGACAAAGCACGAAACCAAAATCATTACAACTTCATTATTGGCTCTTCCGGGATTTCATATAAATGAATTGATTTCTGTTTTTGTTATCACTGAACCGGGGTGAAAATCCTCGTCATTGAGATAAGGGGGCCATTAGGTTCCTGAGCGTGATAAGGTCACGGGGGTTACTGTGTATAGACGTCCTACTGACGACTCGTTACATAAAGGTTCAGCAATCACCAATATGAACAACGTATCAGCGCCTTGCGGTGTTACCTCCACAGCGATCAGCGGTCATTAGCAGCCATTAAGTCCCTGATTAGTCCTGTTTATAATCAATTAACTACAAGGTAACGAGTGCAGGTGGAGGAGCCGCCCCTTCGGCTCTGCTATATTAACCGTAGTGATTGTGCCGCCGTCACTGCTGCATCCGACAACCTGCGCCAGTCCTCACCATGACTCTCCAGGCAGATCTCATCCACATCTTCAATGGCATCCCCTTCACCACGCGTTCATCTGCCGAGCTGCTCCGATCCTTGGATGGATTCCAGGCCCGGGAGGACGACCTTCTCCTCATCTCCTACCCGAAATCTGGTATTTCCAATATTTCCAGCTTATATTTGTGTAGAACGCCCCAGCTGTGACTATAGTAGACCCCAATATACCGCTCGCGCCCCACATCACAGAAGCTGAGATATAGGGAGCTGTTTGGTGGGGTCCTCACACTGTAAGGCGCCATGTACATGACCGTAACATCGCCCGTAATTGCGGACCCATTCCCTTCTATGGCTGACGGACACTTTCCCATGTATTTTTGGGAAGGTGTCCGTGCCGTAGAAACTTTCCAAAAAATCCTATTTTGTTATTTTACGGACGTGCTGCCATTCTTTATAATGTGAGCACGGCCCGTAAAAGCAAACAGTTGTCCGCGGCCAGCCGTGCCTGTATGTACAGGTACGGTCGTGTGCTGGCGCCTAAGGGTTTGTTCACACAGGGCAGATTAGCTGTGGATTTTCAGCAATGAATTTTATTTAGAAAATCGGAGGGGTATTACAGTAGTAGCAGAGGGGACGAGGGGACGAGGGGTATTACAGTAGTAGCAGAGGGGACGAGGGGTATTACAGTAGTAGCAGAGGGGACGAGGGGTATTACAGTAGTAGCAGAGGAGACGAGGGGTATTACAGTAGTAGCAGAGGAGACGAGGGGTATTACAGTAGTAGCAGAGGGGACGAGGGGTATTACAGTAGTAGCAGAGGAGACGAGGGGTATTACAGTAGTAGCAGAGGGGACGAGGGGTATTACAGTAGTAGCAGAGGAGACGAGGGGTATTACAGTAGTAGCAGAGGAGACGAGGGGTATTACAGTAGTAGCAGAGGAGACGAGGGGGACGAGGGGTATTACAGTAGTAGCAGAGGAGACGAGGGGTATTACAGTAGTAGCAGAGGGGACGAGGGGGACGAGGGGTATTACAGTAGTAGCAGAGGAGACGAGGGGTATTACAGTAGTAGCAGAGGGGACGAGGGGGACGAGGGGTATTACAGTAGTAGCAGAGGAGACGAGGGGGACGAGGGGTATTACAGTAGTAGCAGAGGAGACGAGGGGTATTACAGTAGTAGCAGAGGGGACGAGGGGTATTACAGTAGTAGCAGAGGAGACGAGGGGTATTACAGTAGTAGCAGAGGAGACGAGGGGTATTACAGTAGTAGCAGAGGGGACGAGGGGGACGAGGGGTATTACAGTAGTAGCAGAGGAGACGAGGGGGACGAGGGGTATTACAGTAGTAGCAGAGGAGACGAGGGGTATTACAGTAGTAGCAGAGGGGACGAGGGGGACGAGGGGTATTACAGTAGTAGCAGAGGAGACGAGGGGTATTACAGTAGTAGCAGAGGGGACGAGGGGGACGAGGGGTATTACAGTAGTAGCAGAGGAGACGAGGGGGACGAGGGGTATTACAGTAGTAGCAGAGGAGACGAGGGGTATTACAGTAGTAGCAGAGGGGACGAGGGGGACGAGGGGTATTACAGTAGTAGCAGAGGAGACGAGGGGTATTACAGTAGTAGCAGAGGAGACGAGGGGGACGAGGGGTATTACAGTAGTAGCAGAGGGGACGAGGGGAATTACAGTAGTAGCAGAGGGGACGAGGGGTATTACAGTAGTAGCAGAGGAGACGAGGGGTATTACAGTAGTAGCAGAGGGGACGAGGGGTATTACAGTAGTAGCAGAGGAGACGAGGGGTATTACAGTAGTAGCAGAGGGGACGAGGGGTATTACAGTAGTAGCAGAGGAGACGAGGGGGACGAGGGGTATTACAGTAGTAGCAGAGGAGACGAGGGGTATTACAGTAGTAGCAGAGGAGACGAGGGGTATTACAGTAGTAGCAGAGGGGACGAGGGGTATTACAGTAGTAGCAGAGGAGACGAGGGGTATTACAGTAGTAGCAGAGGAGACGAGGGGTATTACAGTAGTAGCAGAGGGGACGAGGGGACGAGGGGTATTACAGTAGTAGCAGAGGAGACGAGGGGTATTACAGTAGTAGCAGAGGAGACGAGGGGTATTACAGTAGTAGCAGAGGGGACGAGGGGTATTACAGTAGTAGCAGAGGAGACGAGGGGGACGAGGGGTATTACAGTAGTAGCAGAGGAGACGAGGGGTATTACAGTAGTAGCAGAGGGGACGAGGGGACGAGGGGTATTACAGTAGTAGCAGAGGGGACGAGGGGAATTACAGTAGTAGCAGAGGAGACGAGGGGGACGAGGGGTATTACAGTAGTAGCAGAGGAGACGAGGGGTATTACAGTAGTAGCAGAGGGGACGAGGGGTATTACAGTAGTAGCAGAGGGGACGAGGGGTATTACAGTAGTAGCAGAGGGGACGAGGGGTATTACAGTAGTAGCAGAGGGGACGAGGGGTATTACAGTAGTAGCAGAGGGGACGAGGGGTATTACAGTAGTAGCAGAGGAGACGAGGGGTATTACAGTAGTAGCAGAGGGGACGAGGGGTATTACAGTAGTAGCAGAGGAGACGAGGGGGACGAGGGGTATTACAGTAGTAGCAGAGGAGACGAGGGGTATTACAGTAGTAGCAGAGGGGACGAGGGGTATTACAGTAGTAGCAGAGGGGACGAGGGGTATTACAGTAGTAGCAGAGGAGACGAGGGGTATTACAGTAGTAGCAGAGGAGACGAGGGGTATTACAGTAGTAGCAGAGGGGACGAGGGGAATTACAGTAGTAGCAGAGGAGACGAGGGGGACGAGGGGTATTACAGTAGTAGCAGAGGAGACGAGGGGTATTACAGTAGTAGCAGAGGAGACGAGGGGTATTACAGTAGTAGCAGAGGAGACGAGGGGTATTACAGTAGTAGCAGAGGGGACGAGGGGTATTACAGGAGTAGCAGAGGGGACGAGGGGTATTACAGTAGTAGCAGAGGGGACGAGGGGTATTACAGTAGTAGCAGAGGAGACGAGGGGTATTACAGTAGTAGCAGAGGAGACGAGGGGGACGAGGGGTATTACAGTAGTAGCAGAGGGGATGAGGGGTATTACAGTAGTAGCAGAGGAGACGAGGGGTATTACAGTAGTAGCAGAGGAGACGAGGGGTATTACAGTAGTAGCAGAGGAGACGAGGGGTATTACAGTAGTAGCAGAGGAGACGAGGGGTATTACAGTAGTAGCAGAGGAGACGAGGGGTATTACAGTAGTAGCAGAGGGGACGAGGGGTATTACAGTAGTAGCAGAGGAGACGAGGGGTATTACAGTAGTAGCAGAGGAGACGAGGGGTATTACAGTAGTAGCAGAGGAGACGAGGGGTATTACAGTAGTAGCAGAGGAGACGAGGGGTATTACAGTAGTAGCAGAGGGGACGAGGGGAATTACAGTAGTAGCAGAGGAGACGAGGGGGACGAGGGGTATTACAGTAGTAGCAGAGGAGACGAGGGGTATTACAGTAGTAGCAGAGGAGACGAGGGGTATTACAGTAGTAGCAGAGGGGACGAGGGGTATTACAGGAGTAGCAGAGGGGACGAGGGGTATTACAGTAGTAGCAGAGGGGACGGGGGGACGAGGGGTATTACAGTAGTAGCAGAGGGGACGGGGGGACGAGGGGTATTACAGTAGTAGCAGAGGAGACGAGGGGGACGAGGGGTATTACAGTAGTAGCAGAGGGGATGAGGGGTATTACAGTAGTAGCAGAGGAGACGAGGGGTATTACAGTAGTAGCAGAGGAGACGAGGGGTATTACAGTAGTAGCAGAGGAGACGAGGGGTATTACAGTAGTAGCAGAGGAGACGAGGGGTATTACAGTAGTAGCAGAGGAGACGAGGGGTATTACAGTAGTAGCAGAGGGGACGAGGGGAATTACAGTAGTAGCAGAGGGGACGAGGGGTATTACAGTAGTAGCAGAGGGGACGAGGGGAATTACAGTAGTAGCAGAGGGGACGAGGGGTATTACAGTAGTAGCAGAGGGGACGAGGGGTATTACAGTAGTAGCAGAGGGGACGAGGGGTATTACAGTAGTAGCAGAGGGGACGAGGGGTATTACAGTAGTAGCAGAGGGGACGAGGGGTATTACAGTAGTAGCAGAGGAGACGAGGGGTATTACAGTAGTAGCAGAGGAGACGAGGGGTATTACAGTAGTAGCAGAGGGGACGAGGGGAATTACAGTAGTAGCAGAGGAGACGAGGGGGACGAGGGGTATTACAGTAGTAGCAGAGGAGACGAGGGGTATTACAGTAGTAGCAGAGGAGACGAGGGGGACGAGGGGTATTACAGTAGTAGCAGAGGGGATGAGGGGTATTACAGTAGTAGCAGAGGAGACGAGGGGTATTACAGTAGTAGCAGAGGAGACGAGGGGTATTACAGTAGTAGCAGAGGAGACGAGGGGTATTACAGTAGTAGCAGAGGAGACGAGGGGTATTACAGTAGTAGCAGAGGAGACGAGGGGTATTACAGTAGTAGCAGAGGGGACGAGGGGTATTACAGTAGTAGCAGAGGAGACGAGGGGTATTACAGTAGTAGCAGAGGAGACGAGGGGTATTACAGTAGTAGCAGAGGGGACGAGGGGAATTACAGTAGTAGCAGAGGGGACGAGGGGTATTACAGTAGTAGCAGAGGAGACGAGGGGTATTACAGTAGTAGCAGAGGAGACGAGGGGTATTACAGTAGTAGCAGAGGGGACGAGGGGAATTACAGTAGTAGCAGAGGAGACGAGGGGTATTACAGTAGTAGCAGAGGAGACGAGGGGTATTACAGTAGTAGCAGAGGGGACGAGGGGAATTACAGTAGTAGCAGAGGGGGACGAGGGGTATTACAGTAGTAGCAGAGGGGACGAGGGGTATTACAGTAGTAGCAGAGGGGACGAGGGGTATTACAGTAGTAGCAGAGGGGACGAGGGGTATTACAGTAGTAGCAGAGGAGACGAGGGGTATTACAGTAGTAGCAGAGGGGACGAGGGGTATTACAGTAGTAGCAGAGGAGACGAGGGGTATTACAGTAGTAGCAGAGGAGACGAGGGGGACGAGGGGTATTACAGGAGTAGCAGAGGGGACGAGGGGTATTACAGTAGTAGCAGAGGGGACGGGGGGACGAGGGGTATTACAGTAGTAGCAGAGGGGACGGGGGGACGAGGGGTATTACAGTAGTAGCAGAGGAGACGAGGGGGACGAGGGGTATTACAGTAGTAGCAGAGGGGATGAGGGGTATTACAGTAGTAGCAGAGGAGACGAGGGGTATTACAGTAGTAGCAGAGGAGACGAGGGGTATTACAGTAGTAGCAGAGGAGACGAGGGGTATTACAGTAGTAGCAGAGGAGACGAGGGGTATTACAGTAGTAGCAGAGGAGACGAGGGGTATTACAGTAGTAGCAGAGGGGACGAGGGGTATTACAGTAGTAGCAGAGGAGACGAGGGGTATTACAGTAGTAGCAGAGGAGACGAGGGGTATTACAGTAGTAGCAGAGGGGATGAGGGGTATTACAGTAGTAGCAGAGGAGACGAGGGGTATTACAGTAGTAGCAGAGGAGACGAGGGGTATTACAGTAGTAGCAGAGGGGACGAGGGGTATTACAGTAGTAGCAGAGGAGACGAGGGGTATTACAGTAGTAGCAGAGGAGACGAGGGGTATTACAGTAGTAGCAGAGGGGACGAGGGGTATTACAGTAGTAGCAGAGGGGACGAGGGGTATTACAGTAGTAGCAGAGGGGACGAGGGGACGAGGGGTATTACAGTAGTAGCAGAGGGGACGAGGGGATGAGGGGTATTACAGTAGTAGCAGAGGGGACGAGGGGTATTACAGTAGTGGACGAGGGGATGAGAGGACGAGGGGATGAGAGGACGAGGGGATGAGAGGACGAGGGGATGAGAGGACGAGGGGATGAGAGGACCCACGCGCCGCGGAAAAGACCCGCAGAGAAAACGTTCATAAATCGACCTGCGACGCGTATCTTCTCATTCGCAACACGTCACTTCATGCTGCGGAATCGTTGCTCTTCTGTTGCAGGTTTTCCCCATTGAATTAGATAAGACGGAAACAACTACAATAATATCAAAATGAAATAAATGTTGCGATTTTGGTGGTGGAAAAACGGTGATTCTGATGCGGAAAAAGCAAATCAGGAAAAGAACACACGTTTTTTTTTGTTTAAAATGAATGTAAAAGGCAACACTCACCCTGCGGCCGGGGTAAGAGCAGCGCCTCCCTCTGGCCTGTGATGACGTTTCATCCCATGTGACTGCACGGACAGAGGGACGGGCCGCTATGGCAACACCCGGGGGGAAGGATCTGCTCATTTTTTTGTTTTCCGCAGCAGAAATTCCATTGGAAAATCCACACCACAATTTGGGCCGTTTTTTTGTCCAGAATTCCCTTCGGATTCTAGCACGGATATGCGGTGTAGTTTTATGCAGCAGATCTGCCCCGGCTCATCGGCCCTGCTGCAAGAATTCAGTTGAGCGCCCCCTACCCCTCCCCAACACCACTAGACCCCTGCGCACACCTATGCCCAACCGACCCCATGAATGCCCCCATAGCTGACTCCACAATATAATGCCCCCATAGCTGCCACATACAGTACAATGCCCCCCATAACTGCCCCATACATTATAAAGTCCCATACAGTATAATGCCCCCCATAGCTGCCACATCAGTATAATGCCCCCCATAGATGCCACATACAGTATAATGCCCCCATATAGTATAATGCCCTTTCTACAGTATAATGCCCCATAACTGCCCCCACACAGTATAATGCCCCATAACTGCCCCCACACAGTATAATGCCCCCATAACTGCCTCCACACAGTATAATGTCCCCATAACTGCCCCCACACAGTATAATGCCCCATAACTGCCCCCACACAGTATAATGCCCCATAACTGCCCCCACAGTATAATGTCCCCATAACTGCCTCCACACAGTATAATCCCCCCATAGCTGCCCCCACACAGTATAATGCCCCCATAGCTGCCCCCACACAGTATAATGTCCCCATAGCTGCCTCCACACAGTATAATGTCCCCATAGCTGCCTCCACACAGTATAATGCCCCCATAACTGCCCCCACACAGTATAATGCCCCCATAGCTGCCTCCACAAAGTATAATGTCCTCATAGCTGCCTCCACACAGTATAATGCCCCCATAACTGCCCCCACACAGTATAATGCCCCCATAACTGCCTCCACAGTATAATGTCCCCATAGCTGCCTCCACACAGTATAATGCCCCCATAGCTGCCTCCACACAGTATAATGCCCCATAACTGCCTCCACACAGTATAATGTCCCCATAGCTGCCCCCACACAGTATAATGCCCCCATAGCTGCCTCCACACAGTATAATGTCCCCATAGCTGCCCCCACACAGTATAATGCCCCCATAACTGCCTCCACACAGTATAATGTCCTCATAGCTGCCTCCACACAGTATAATGTCCCCATAACTGTTTGCACACAGTATAATCCCCCCATAGCTGCCTCCACACAGTATAATGCCCCCATAGCTGCCTGCACACAGTATAATGCCCCCATAGCTGCCTCCACACAGTATAATGTCCCCATAGCTGCCCCCACACAGTATAATGTCCCCATAGCTGCCTCCACACAGTATAATGCTCCCATAACTGCCTCCACACAGTATAATGCCCCCATAGCTGCCTCCACACAGTATAATGTCCCCATAGCTGCCCCCACACAGTATAATGTCCCCATAGCTGCCTCCACACAGTATAATGCTCCCATAACTGCCTCCACACAGTATAATTCCCCCATAGCTGCCTCCACACAGTATAATGTCCCCATAGCTGCCCCCACACAGTATAATGTCCCCATAGCTGCCTCCACACAGTATAATGCCCCCATAGCTGCCCCCACACAGTATAATGTCCCCATAGCTGCCTCCACACAGTATAATGTCCCCATAGCTGCCCCCACACAGTATAATGCCCCCATAGCTGCCCCCACACAGTATAATGTCCCCATAGCTGCCTCCACACAGTATAATGTCCCCATAGCTGCCTCCACACAGTATAATGTCCCCATAGCTGCCCCCACACAGTATAATGCCCCCATAGCTGCCCCCACACAGTATAATGTCCCCATAGCTGCCTCCACACAGTATAATGTCCCCATAGCTGCCTCCACACAGTATAATGCCCCCATAGCTGCCTCCACAGTATAATGCCCCCATAGCTGCCCCCACACAGTATAATGTCCCCATAGCTGCCTCCACACAGTATAATGTCCCCATAGCTGCCCCCACACAGTATAATGTCCCCATAACTGCCCCCCACACAGTATAATGTCCCCATAGCTGCCTCCACACAGTATAATGTCCTCATAGCTGCCTCCACACAGTATAATGTCCCCATAACTGCCCCCACACAGTATAATGCCCCCATAACTGCCCCCACACAGTATAATGCCCCCATAACTGCCTCCACAGTATAATGTCCCCATAGCTGCCCCCACACAGTATAATGCCCCCATAACTGCCTCCACACAGTATAATGTCCTCATAGCTGCCTCCACACAGTATAATGTCCCCATAACTGCCTCCACACAGTATAATCCCCCCATAGCTGCCTCCACACAGTATAATGTCCCCATAACTGCCTCCACACAGTATAATGCCCCATAGCTGCCTCCACACAGTATAATGTCCCCATAGCTACCTCCACACAGTATAATGTCCGCATAGCTGCCCCCACACAGTATAATGTCCCCATAGCTGCCTCCACACAGTATAATGTCCCCATAGCTACCTCCACACAGTATAATGCCCCCATAGCTACCTCCACACAGAATAATGTCCCCATAGCTGCCTCCACACAGTATAATGCCCCCATAGCTACCTCCACACAGAATAATGTCCCCATAGCTGCCTCCACACAGTATAATGCCCCCATAGCTACCTCCACACAGTATAATGTCCCCATAGCTGCCTCCACACAGAATAATGTCCCCATAGCTGCCTCCACACAGTATAATGTCCCCATAGCTGCCCCCACACAGTATAATGCCCCCATAGCTGCCTCCACACAGTATAATGCCCCCATAGCTGCCTCCACACAGTATAATGTCCCCATAGCTGCCTCCACACAGTATAATGTCCCCATAGCTGCCCCCACACAGTATAATGTCCCCATAGCTGCCTCCACACAGTATAATGCCCCCATAGCTGCCCCCACACAGTATAATGCCCCCATAGCTACCTCCACACAGTATAATGTCCCCATAGCTGCCTCCACACAGTATAATGTCCCCATAGCTGCCTCCACACAGTATAATGTCCCCATAGCTGCCTCCACACAGTATAATGTCCCCATAGCTGCCTCCACACAGTATAATGTCCCCATAGCTGCCTCCACACAGTATAATGTCCCCATAGCTGCCTCCACACAGTATAATGTCCCCATAGCTGCCTCCACACAGTATAATGTCCCCATAGCTGCCTCCACACAGTATAATGCCACATAGCTGCCTCCACACAGTATAATGCCCCATAGCTGCCTCCACACAGTATAATGCCCCCATAGCTGCCTCCACACAGTATAATGTCCCCATAGCTGCCTCCACACAGTATAATGTCCCCATAGCTGCCTCCACACAGTATAATGTCCCCATAGCTGCCCCCACACAGTATAATGTCCCCATAGCTGCCCCCACACAGTATAATGCCCCCATAGCTGCCTCCACACAGTATAATGCCCCCATAACTGCCCCCACACAGTATAATGTCCCCATAACTGCCTCCACACAGTATAATGCCCCCATAGCTGCCACCACACAGTATAATGTCCCCATAGCTGCCTCCACACAGTATAATGCCCCCATAGCTGCCTCCACACAGTATAATGTCCCCATAGCTGCCTCCACACAGTATAATGTCCCCATAGCTGCCTCCACACAGTATAATGTCCCCATAGCTGCCTCCACACAGTATAATGTCCCCATAGCTGCCTCCACACAGTATAATGTCCCCATAGCTTCCCCACACAGTATAATGTCCCCATAGCTGCCTCCACACAGTATAATGCCCCCATAGCTGCCTCCACACAGTATAAGGCCCCCATAGCTGCCTCCACACAGTATAATGTCCCCATAGCTGCCTCCACACAGTATAATGCCCCCATAGCTGCCTCCACACAGTATAAAGCCCCATAGCTGCCCCCACACAGTATAATGTCCCCATAGCTGCCTCCACACAGTATAATGTCCCCATAGCTGCCTCCACACAGTATAAAGCCCCATAGCTGCCCCCACACAGTATAATGTCCCCATAGCTGCCTCCACACAGTATAATGCCCCCATAGCTGCCCCCACACAGTATAATGTCCCCATAGCTGCCCCCACACAGTATAATGTCCCCATAGCTGCCTCCACACAGTATAATGTCCCCATAGCTGCCTCCACAGTATAATGCCCCCATAGCTGCCTCCACACAGTATAATGTCCCCATAACTGCCTCCACACAGTATAATGTCCCCATAGCTGCCTCCACAGTATAATGTCCCCATAGCTGCCTCCACACAGTATAATGTCCCCATAGCTGCCTCCACACAGTATAATGTCCCCATAGCTGCCTCCACACAGTATAATGTCCCCATAGCTGCCTCCACAGTATAATGTCCCCATAGCTGCCTCCACACAGTATAATGCCGCATAGCTGCCCCCACACAGTATAATGTCACCATAACTGCCCCCACACAGTATAATGTCCCCATAACTGCCCCCACACAGTATAATGCCCCCATAGCTGTCCCCACACAGTATAATGTCTCCATAGCTGCCTCCACACAGTATAATGTCCCGATAGCTGCCCCCACACAGTATAATGTCCCCATAGCTGCCTCCACACAGTATAATGTCCCCATAACTGCCCCCACACAGTATAATGCCCCCATAGCTGCCTCCACACAGTATAATGTCCCCATAACTGCCCCCACACAGTATAATGTCCCCATAACTGCCCCCACACAGTATAATGTCCCTATAGCTGCCCCCACACAGTATAATGTCCCCATAAATGCCCCCACACAGTATAATGTCCCCATAGCTGCCTCCACACAGTATAATGTCCCCATAGCTGCCCCCACACAGTATAATGTCCCCATAGCTGCCCCCACACAGTATAATGTCCCCATAACTGCCTCCACACAGTATAATGCCCCCATAGCTGCCTCCACACAGTATAATGCCCCATAGCTGCCCTCCACACAGTATAATGCCCCCATATCTGCCTCCACACAGTATAATGTCCCCATAGCTGCCCCCACACAGTATAATGTCCCCATAGCTGCCCCCACACAGTATAATGCCCCATAGCTGCCCTCCACACAGTATAATGCCCCTATATCTGCCTCCACACAGTATAATGTCCCCGATTTGAATGGACAGCGTTGTTTTCTTTTACGTGTTTTTTAAGCCGTTGAAGCGAATGCAAAAGACGCAGGAAGAAAAAGCTCCAAACGAGCGATGCCGGAATTATCCGCCTCCTACTAATTTCCATTGGAGGTCAGAGGTAGAAACCAGTTGAAGATCATCAGCCCCCCACTCACAGTAATGACCGTCAGCCCCCCCCCACTCACAGTAATGACCGTCAGCCCCCCCCACTCACAGTAATGACCGTCAGCCCCCCCCACTCACAGTAATGACCGTCAGCCCCCCACTCACAGTAATGACCGTCAGCCCCCTCCCCACTCACAGCAATGACCGTCAGCCCCCCACTCACAGTAATGACAGTCAGCCCCCCACTCACAGTAATGACCGTCAGCCCCCCACTCACAGTAATGACCGTCAGCCCCCCACTCACAGTAATGACCGTCAGCCCCCCCCCACTCACAGTAATGACCGTCAGCCCCCCCCACTCACAGTAATGACCGTCAGCCCCCCCTACTCACAGTAATGACCGTCAGCCCCCTCCCCACTCACAGCAATGACCGTCAGCCCCCTCCCCACTCACAGCAATGACCGTCAGCCCCCCACTCACAGTAATGACAGTCAGCCCCCCACTCACAGTAATGACCGTCAGCCCCCCACTCACAGTAATGACCGTCAGCCCCCCCCACTCACAGTAATGACCGTCAGCCCCCCCCACTCACAGTAATGACCGTCAGCCCCCCCCACTCACAGTAATGACCGTCAGCCCCCCACTCACAGTAATGACCGTCAGCCCCCCCCACTCACAGTAATGACCATCAGCTCCCCACTCACAGTAATGACCGTCAGCCCCCTCCCCACTCACAGCAATGACCGTCAGCCCCCTCCCCACTCACAGCAATGACCGTCAGCCCCCTCCCCACTCACAGTAATGACCGTCAGCCCCCCACTCACAGTAATGACCGTCAGCCTCCCCACACTCACAGTAATGACCGTCAGCCCCCCACTTACAGTAATGACCGTCAGCCCCCCACTCACAGTAATGACCGTCAGCCCCCCACTCACAGTAATGACCGTCAGCCCCCCACTCCGGTAATAACCATCAGCCCCCCCCACTCACAGTAATGACCATCAGCCCCCCCACTCACAGTAATGACCGTCAGCCCCCCCACTCACAGTAATGACCGTCAGCCCCCTCCCCACTCACAGTAATGACCGTCAGCCCCCCCCACTCACAGTAATGACCGTCAGCCCCCCACTCACAGTAATGACAGTCAGCCCCCTCCCCACTCACAGCAATGACCGTCAGCCCTCTCCCCACTCACAGCAATGACCGTCAGCCCCCTCCCCACTCACAGCAATGACCGTCAGCCCCCCACTCACAGTAATGACAGTCAGCCCCCCACTCACAGCAATGACCGTCAGCCCCCCCACTCACAGCAATGACCGTCAGCCCCCCACTCACAGCAATGACCGTCAGCCCCCCACTCACAGCAATGACCGTCAGCCCCCCACTCACAGTAATGACCGTCAGCCCCCCACTCACAGTAATGACCGTCAGCCCCCCACTCACAGTAATGACCGTCAGCCCCCCACTCACAGTAATGACCGTCAGCCCCCCACACTCACAGTAATGACCATCAGCCCCCCCACTCACAGTAATGACCGTCAGCCCCCCCACTCACAGTAATGACCGTCAGCCCCCACTCACAGTAATGACCGTCAGCCCCCTCCCCACTCACAGCAATGACCGTCAGCCCTCTCCCCACTCACAGTAATGACCGTCAGCCCCCCCCACTCACAGTAATGACCGTCAGCCCCCTCCCCACTCACAGCAATGACCGTCAGCCCTCTCCCCACTCACAGCAATGACCGTCAGCCCCCTCCCCACTCACAGTAATGACCGTCAGCCCCCTCCCCACTCACAGCAATGACCGTCAGCCCCCTCCCCACTCACAGTAATGACCGTCAGCCCCCCCACTCACAGTAATGACCGTCAGCCCCCCCACTCACAGTAATGACCGTCAGCCCCCCCACTCACAGTAATGACCGTCAGCCCCCCCACTCACAGTAATGACCGTCAGCCCCCCCACTCACAGTAATGACCGTCAGCCCCCTCCCCACTCACAGCAATGACCGTCAGCCCCCTCCCCACTCACAGTAATGACCGTCAGCCCCCCCACTCACAGTAATGACCGTCAGCCCCCCACTCACAGTAATGACCGTCAGCCCCCCACTCACAGTAATGACCGTCAGCCCCCCCACTCACAGTAATGACCGTCAGCCCCCCCACTCACAGTAATGACCATCAGCCCCTCACTCACAGTAATGACCATCAGCCCCTCACTCACAGTAATGACCGTCAGCCCCCCCACTCACAGTAATGACCGTCAGCCCCCCCACTCACAGTAATGACCGTCAGCCCCCCCACTCACAGTAATGACCATCAGCTCCCCACTCACAGTAATGACCATCAGCCCCCTCCCCACTCACAGTAATGACCATCAGCCCCCCACTCACAGTAATGACCGTCAGCCCCTCCCCACTCACAGCAATGACCGTCAGCCCCCCACTCACAGTAATGACCATCAGCCCCCCACTCACAGTAATGACCATCAGCCCCCACTCACAGTAATGACCATCAGCTCCCCACTCACAGTAATGACCATCAGCCCCCTCCCCACTCACAGCAATGACCGTCAGCCCCCCACTTACAGTAATGACCATCAGCTCCCCACTCACAGTAATGACCATCAGCCCCTCCCCACTCACAGCAATGACCGTCAGCCCCCTCCCCCACTCACAGTAATGACCGTCAGCCCCCCCACTCACAGTAATGACCGTCAGCCCCCCACTCACAGTAATGACCGTCAGCCCCCCCACTCACAGTAATGACCGTCAGCCCCCCACTCACAGTAATGACCGTCAGCCCCCTCCCCACTCACAGTAATGACCGTCAGCCCCCTCCCACTCACAGTAATGACCGTCAGCCCCCCCACTCACAGTAATGACCGTCAGCCCCCCACTCACAGTAATGACCGTCAGCCCCCCCACTCACAGTAATGACCGTCAGCCCCCCCACTCACAGTAATGACCGTCAGCCCCCCCACTCACAGTAATGACCATCAGCCCCCCCACTCACAGTAATGACCGTCAGCCCCCACTCACAGTAATGACCATAAGCCCCCCCCACTCACAGTAATGACCATCAGCCCCCCCACTCACAGTAATGACCGTCAGCCCCCCACTCACAGTAATGACCATCAGCCCCCTCCCCACTCACAGCAATGTCCGTCAGCCCCCCACTTACAGTAATGACCATCAGCTCCCCACTCACAGTAATGACCGTCAGCCCCCCACTCACAGTAATGACCATCAGCCCCCCACTCACAGTAATGACCATCAGCCCCCTCCCCACTCACAGCAATGACCGTCAGCCCCCTCCCCACTCACAGTAATGACCGTCAGCCCCCCCACTCACAGTAATGTCCGTCAGCCCCCCCACTCACAGTAATGACCGTCAGCCCCCCACTCACAGTAATGACCGTCAGCCCCCCCACTCACAGTAATGACCGTCAGCCCCCCACTCACAGTAATGACCGTCAGCCCCCCACTCACAGTAATGACCGTCAGCCCCCCACTCACAGTAATGACCATCAGCCCCCCCACTCACAGTAATGACCGTCAGCCCCCCACTCACAGTAATGACCGTCAGCCCCCCCACTCACAGTAATGACCATCAGCCCCCCACTCACAGTAATGACCATCAGCCCCCCACTCACAGTAATGACCATCAGCTCCCCACTCACAGTAATGACCATCAGCCCCCTCCCCACTCACAGCCAATGACCGTCAGCCCCCCACTCACAGTAATGACCATCAGCCCCCTCCCCACTCACAGTAATGACCATCAGCCCCCCACTCACAGTAATGACCATCAGCCCCCCACTCACAGCAATGACCGTCAGCCCCCTCCCCACTCACAGCAATGACCATCAGCCCCCCACTCACAGTAATGACCATCAGCCCCCTCCCCACTCACAGTAATGACCATCAGCCCCCCACTCACAGTAATGACCATCAGCCCCCCACTCACAGTAATGACCATCAGCCCCCTCCCCACTCACAGTAATGACCATCAGCCCCCCACTCACAGTAATGACCATCAGCCCCCCCCACTCACAGTAATGACCGTCAGCCCCCCACTCACAGTAATGACCATCAGCTCCCCACTCACAGTAATGACCATCAGCCCCCTCCCACTCACAGCAATGACCGTCAGCCCCCTCCCCACTCACAGTAATGACCGTCAGCCCCCCCACTCACAGTAATGACCGTCAGCCCCCCACTCACAGTAATGACCGTCAGCCCCCCCACTCACAGTAATGACCGTCAGCCCCCCACTCACAGTAATGACAGTCAGCCCCCTCCCCACTCACAGTAATGACCGTCAGCCCCCCCACTCACAGTAATGACCGTCAGCCCCCCCACTCACAGCAATGACCATCAGCCCCCCACTCACAGCAATGACCGTCAGCTCCCCACTCACAGTAATGACCGTCAGCCCCCCACTCACAGTAATGACAGTCAGCCCCCTCCCCACTCACAGCAATGACCATCAGCCCCCCCACTCACAGTAAGGACCGTCAGCCCCCCACTCACAGTAATGACATCAGCCCCCCCACTCACAGTAATGACCGTCAGCCCCCCACTCACAGTAATGACCGTCAGCCCCCCACTCACAGTAATGACCATCAGCCCCCCCACTCACAGTAATGACCGTCAGCCCCCTCCCCACTCACAGTAATGACCATCAGCCCCCCACTCACAGTAATGACCATCAGCCCCCCACTCACAGTAATGACCGTCAGCCCCCTCCCCACTCACAGTAATGACCATCAGCCCCCCACTCACAGTAATGACCATCAGCCCCCCCCCACTCACAGTAACGACCGTCAGCCCCCCCCCACTCACAGTAATGACCGTCAGCCCCCCACTCACAGTAACGACCGTCAGCCCCCCCCACTCACAGTAACGACAGTCAGCCCCCCCACTCACAGTAATGACCGTCAGCCCCCCACTCACAGTAATGACCGTCAGCCCCCTCCCCACTCACAGTAATGACCATCAGCCCCCCACTCACAGTAATGACCGTCAGCCCCCTCCCCACTCACAGTAATGACCATCAGCCCCCCCCACTCACAGTAATGACCATCAGCCCCCCACTCACAGTAATGACCATCAGCCCCCACTCACAGTAATGACCATCAGCCCCCACTCACAGTAATGACCGTCAGCCCCCTCCCCACTCACAGTAATGACCATCAGCCCCCCCACTCACAGTAATGACCATCAGCCCCCCACTCACAGTAATGACCATCAGCCCCCCACTCACAGTAATGACCATCAGCCCCCCCACTCACAGTAATGACCGTCAGCCCCCCACTCACAGCAATGACCATCAGCCCCCCCCACTCACAGTAATGACCATCAGCCCCCCACTCACAGTAATGACCATCAGCCCCCACTCACAGTAATGACCGTCAGCCCCCCACTCACAGCAATGACCATCAGCCCCCCCCACTCACAGTAATGACCATCAGCCCCCCCACTCACAGTAATGGACCGTCAGACAGAAGTTGTCCCTCCCCCGCAGAACCCTGGGTTTAGCTCCGCCCCATCATGGTTTCCGTCCTTCGCTCGCTGACGTGTTACGTCGTCTTCCTCCAGGCACTCACTGGTTGGCTGAGATCATGAAACATCTTTACCCGTCCAAAGTCTCCCTGACGCCCCCCATTGAGTTTGGAGAAGTTTCGAAACTGGAAGAATTGAACAACATGACGACCAAGAGAATCGTCCCGACGCACCTGAACTACGCCATGCTGCCCAAAGACTTCAAAGCCAAGAAATGCAAGGTGAGGACCACGGGGGGGGGGAGACGCTGCGGGGGGGGAGAGGCTGCGGGGGGTGGGGGGGCGGTCCTTACCGCACCGCAGGCTCCTACAATATGTATAAAACCATCTCTGCATCATGAACATTTCAGCAACTTCAGAAGATACGTTTTTTAAATTCATTTTCAAGATCTCTGTTTGCTGACAGTGAATGGTAATATTAATGGTTTTCATCCAGGGACTAAAAATCACAGAGACCAAATACTTCACAGCAGAGGGTTTGTTACAATGTATCGGTGCAGACAATACTGTGAAGTAAACACATCAGCAGCAAAAATCCCTTTCCCATCCTGATAGTTTGTTACATTGTATCAGTCTGTGGTTTATATCACAAAGGATTGTCTAGACTGGATGCAATTGTAACAAACTGTCAGCAGTGAGAAGTATTAGCTCAGGGTTTTCAGTCTCTCGATATTCCCATTCACTGACAGCAAGATTTTGAGAACAGAGAGGAATTGAAACCCAAAGGCCCAGAATTCTCAATGTATTTGCACCTTTTTTTGGTGCATTTTACTCCAGAATTGCTGCGGTGCGACATTTATTAACCATTTGCGCGTCCACTTGTGAACGTGAAGTGTTAAGTGGGCGGGGCTTGCTGCTCAGACAGGATATAAACACATTTATCAAAAGCAAATTTTTTATATTTTTTTTTCAAAAAACGCCCCAAAATGCAGTAAACACGTGTTTACGATGCGGTATTAGCTGCATGGTGTGAATAGCGCCTGAGTCTACTACAGCTGCAGGGCACGTGACTCATTGTAGCGCTCAGCGAGGTGTTCAGTGGATACGGCGTATCTGACATTATATATTCCGCGTTCCCGCAGGCGATCTACATCATCCGCAATCCGAAGGACACGGCCGTCTCTTTATTTCACTACTACAGAGATAACCCCAACCTGCCGACCATCGAGGGCTGGAGCACCTACCTGGATCTGTTCCTGCAAGGAGAAGGTAACTCCCATCATCTTCATCATTTATCACTGATTCGTGACATCACATGTGGCGACTTACGGCCACGGCTGAGTGAGTGACAGCTGCAGTCCACAAGACCTCGTGTAACGTGTATATCTGGACTGCAGCTGAAGAGTTAAAAATCAATCATTAGCGCTGCAAAGTCTCAGTGAAGCCCCGGCTTTAGCGGCTGCCTCCTGACCTGGGGCTTTAGCGGCTGCCTCCTGACCTGGGGCTTTAGCGGCTGCCTCCTGACCTGGGGCTTTAGCGGCTGCCTCCTGACCTGGGGCTTTAGCGGCTGCCTCCTGACCTGGGACACGTTGCTAGAACGGCTTCTATGGGAATCCCCTGCGCCTGCGGCTTTTATGTGTGAAGGGTTTATATTTTCTTCATCCATTCTTTAGTTCTATCTGGTTCTAGGAAAGCTGGGTGACCTGACAAGCAATATAGCCGCCCGGGTGCTGTAATCTAGTAACGATCGTATGTGGGACATCAACCAACGTAACAATATGTTCAAGTGACTAAAACTGTTAAAGGGCCAGTAACCCTACATTCCGGAGCTCTTAAGGCCGAGTTCACACAGTGCAGACTTTACATGTTTTTTTTTTTTGTTTTTTTTAAGACAAAACCAGGAACGGAACCCAAACAGAAGAAACTTACAAAGGAAGGACTTCTAGTTCTGCAGCAAATCTGCCCTGTGGGATCCCAGCCTAAGAGTGTGTTCACACGGTCTATACAAACGCCCAAAAAACGGCTGAAAAATCGGAAGCGGAGCGCCTCCAAACATCTGACCATTGATTTCAATGGGAAATACGGCGTTCTGTTCCGACGGGGCGTTTTTTTACGCCTCATTTTCAAAAAAACGGCACGTATAAAGACGCCCTGTAAAAAGACGCGCATGTCAGTTCCTGAGCCGTTTTTCATTGGCTCTATAGACAAACCGCTCCAAAAACGGCCGTAAAAAACGCATCAAAAAACGCAAGTTGCTTAAAAAACGGCTGAAAATCAGAGGCGGTTTTCCCTTGAAGCTCCTCCGTATTCTCAGCCGTTTTTAGTTTAGCGCCTGAGTTCGCTCACACAGGGCTCTGAACGCCGCAGGGAATTCCAGCCCAAAAAAAACACCAAATTGTGGTGCAGTTTTTTTGTCCGGAGCGTTCGCTGCAGTAAACAGGCCGTAAAAAAAAAAAAAAGTGCTCATACTTAACCGTAGCCATGGCGACGCGTCCCACCGACGTCCAGCCGCCCGGGAGGATGTTCATCCCATGTGACCGCTGCAGCCTGTGATTGGCCTGTGATTGGCTGCAGCGGTCACATGGGCTGAAACGTCCTCCCAGGAGGCCGGGCGGCTGGACACAGGGGCAGAGAATTCTGGGTAAGCATTGGCGGTTTTTCTTTTTCTGAGTTGCGATTTTTGCCGCGGAGTCGCAGCTTTTCTGCTACAAAATAACGCAACATTTGCTATTTGTTGCGAGTTTTACCTCCATATTAAATTCAACGGGGAAAACCCGCAACAGAAAAGCTGCGATTCCACAACACAAAAGGCGTGCGGCCGATTATATAAACGCTCCGCCGGTCAATTTATGAAGGTTTTTTACGCAGCGCGCGGACGAGATTTGTGGAAATATCCGCTTCGCTGCCGATTTCCCACGATGAAAGATGTTGTAGAAAATCTGCAGAGTTCATGCGACGTGTGACGGACCGGCTACACGCGCACGCTGCAGAAAATAGGCGCCAAAACCGCAGGAAAGTAGCCGGTAAATACCGCGCCAGATTGCGCATTCATTGGTGCGGTTTTGCTGCGTTTTTGTGCTGCAGGTTTCGGGGTGAACCCCCTCAGCGCTGGGCAGATACAATTCTCAAGCGGAAACGCAAAATGAAGACATCTTAAAATGGCGCGTCCGTGGGATCCCTGGATTACCTGGTCCCGTATATAATACGCATCGTGTGCATTGACCCCGGAATCTCCTCGCCCGGGACTTTATCACGGAGCGACACATTGTAACAGAACACAAAGCCAGAATCCGTATCCCCAGCCCCCCCCCCCCCCCCCCCCGTCGGCAGAGCTGCTGGTACTTGTAGTCCCCCCGTCCTCCGGAGAACCTCACACCCTGGTCCAGGCCCCTCCATATAAATAATCATCAGCTTTCTAATAGACTTTTGTGTTTCTATTCCTCCCCATTGTCATACTCTCATGCTTGCTGTCAGTGAATTGAAACATTCTTACATCCAGAGGCTGAAAACTCCTCCTAACACTGTCTCCCAGCTGAGGGTTTGTTACATTTATCTCCAATACAATATTCTTGTGAGGAGAACTAGTCCTGCTCACACAGCAGAGGAGTTTATATAAACCGCGCCGTATGAGGCCTCACGCACACGACTGGAGCCACGAGCACGGCTGGGATTTCCGGGTCACCCGCGAGCCGCCTGCAAATCACGGGCCGCGGCTATTATTTCCTATGAGCCGTAATAAGACAGGTCCGCTCTTTCTGCGCTCCTGGGAACCACGGTCGTGTGATGGCCCCATAGAAATGAATGAGGCCGCCATTCTCCCGTGGATTTTCAGGGGAATCGCGGCCACAAAAGCGCGTTGGTGTGCACGGGGCCTGAGGCAGACTTGTGCTGCTGCCGTGTTCAGTGCAGGAAGGATTTATTAGGCCGTGTTCACACGGCTTATTTTCGGCAGTTTTTCGGGCCTCCAAACATCTGGCCAATGATTTCAATGGGAAAAATGGCGTTCTGTTCCGACAAAACGGCCGCGTAAAAAGAAGTGCATGTCACTTGAGCCGCTTTTCATGGATTATAGAAAAACCACTCCAAAAAAGGGGCGTAAAAAAAGCCACGAAAAACACGAGTTGCTAGAAAAACGGCTGAAAAAGAAAAACCGCTTCGTATTTTCAGACGGTTTTTGCGAAGCGCGTGAACAAACCCTTAGGCTGGATTCACACGAGCGTTGCGTTTTTGCGCGCGCAAACAACGCGGCGTTTTGCGAGCGCAAAAACCATTTGACAGCTGCGTGTGTCATGCGTGTCTGATGCGCGGCTGCGTGATTTTCGCGCAGCCGGCATCATAGAGATGAGGCTTGTCAACGCCCGTCACTGTCCAAGGTGCTGAAAGAGCTAAATCTTTCAGCACCCTCGACAGTGAATGCCGAACACAACAGCGAAAAACCTGTAAAAAAAAAAAGATAAAGTTCCTACTTACCGAGAACTTCCCGGCCGGTGCCTTGGTGACGCGTCCTTGGTGACGCGTCCTTGGTGACGCGCCTCTCTTGACATCGGGCCCCACCTCCCTGGATGACGCAGCAGTCCAAGTGACCGCTGCAGCCTGTGATTGGCTGCAGCCTGTGCTTGGCCTGTGATTGGCTGGAGCTGTCACTTGAACTGAAGTGTCATCCCGGGAGGTCGGACTGCAGGAAGGAGACAGGAGTAATCGGTAAGTTAGAACTTCGTCTTTTTTTTACAGGTTCATGTATTTTGGGATCGCAAGTCACTGTCCATGGTGCTGAAACAGTTTAACTCTTTCAGCACCATGGACAGTGACTGTCTCCTGACGTCGCGGACCGGAAATTTTTTGGCCGAGTTTGGCCGAACCCGGTGAAGTTAGCTTCGGTTGTCGGGGTTCACTCCGTTTGGATGCTTGGAAACAGAAAAGCACGTGGTGCTTTTCTGTTTACATTCTGAGTTTGACAGCTGTTGCGCAAACACGCAGTTCGCACGGAAGTGCTTCCGTGCGACCTGCCTGGTTTTCACGCACCCATTGACTTCAATGGGTGCGTGATGCGTGAAATACGAAGAGTTATTGAACCTGTCGCGTATTTTGCGCAGCGAACAAACGCTGCGCAAAATACACGGACTGTGTGTACTGCCCCATAGACTTCTATAGGGCATTGCGTGCCGCGCGAAAACCACGCGCCCTACACGCTGCCAAATCACGCTCGTGTGAATCCCCACTTAGGCTGGATTCACACGTAAACGTGTATTGCGTCGGCCACGCACAGTCCAATACAAGTCTATGGGGCAGTACAGACAGTCCGTGCTTTTTGCGCAGCGTTTGTCCGCTGCGCAAAAAGTGCGACATGGTCAATATCGCCGCGTTTTTTGCGCATCACGCACCCATTGAAGTCAATGGGTGCGTGAAAACCACGCAGGTCGCACTTCCGTGTGAACTGCCTGTTTCGCGCACCAGCTGTCAAAAGGATGAATGTAAACGGAAAAGCACCGCGTGCTACAAACATACAAATGGCGTGTCATAATGATGGCGGCTGCGCGAAAAGCAGGTAAGTGGCTGTTGCGCAGGCAAAACGCAGCGTGTTTTGCGTGCGCAAAAACGCCACGCACGTCTGAATCAGCCCTTAGACTGGATACAATTATAACAAACCTTCAGCTGTGAAGTATTTAAGCATCCGAATGTAAACTACACAGAAAGCAGAGATCTTATCTTAGAAAGTTGCAGAATTTTTCATATTAATTTACAGAACACTGGCCTGGCCCTATAAATATATTTCTAATCAACCAGCACTGTAATAATCTACAATAATCTGTACTGTATAATAATCCATAATATAATAATCTGTAATATAAAATGTTTAATAACCTGTAATACTGTATAATAATCTAATATAAAACAATCTGAAATCTATAATAATCTCTAATCTGTAATAATCTCTAATCTGTAATCTATAATAATCTGTAATAATGTGTACGTTGCAGTTGTCTGCGGGTCGTGGTTTGATCACGTCTTGGGGTGGGAAGAACACCGGAATGAGATGGGGACGCTCTTCCTCTATTACGAGTCCATGAAAAAGGTCAGAGGATTTATGACGCGGTTCCGAGTAACGACTACGATTCTGCGCGTTTCCAGAGAAGTCAATGGGAAAATCTCATAACATTTGCGCTGCCGCCGGTGGCCGTTCACACCTATTGTAGCGCGACTTTTACATCACCGTCTAGACGGCGCCGTAAAGTAAAGCTGCGGTCTGGAGTAAATCGCTCATACAATGCGGGTGAATGAGTCGCAGAATGCAGGCTGCTGTAAATGACCCCCCCCCACCCCTCCCCCGATATCCCCTCTGCAGGTGATCACTCATTATGTAATTCCCTAATATAGTAAAGTGGCCCCAACCTGCAGCTTCACCTCAAACTACAACTCTCACCCGGTCAGGGCATGCTGGGAGTGGTAGTTTGACGAGCTCTCGCTTCTGTCCTCAGGATCTCTTCCAGTCCGTGAGGAAGATCAGCAATTACCTGGGGATCAACATCAACGACAGCGAAATCCACGACATCTGCAAGAAAACGTCATTCTCCGAGATGAAAGACAACGTGGAGAAGGAAAACAGCGAGCCGGAGAACACGGTCTGCTCCCTGACCTCCAACAAGAGGCTGATCTTCCGGAAAGGTGAGCGCCGCATAATAACCACTGGCGGCCATGTTAGAGCCTACGGACATCTGTATTTGGTCACCCGGTCACCGAGCATAATCCTGGTAGCCGTGCCCCTACCTGGAATAGTATACGATGCGGAGACATGAACAGCCCCATCTGGCGAGACATCATCTAGAATACGGTAACGCGTGTTCTCTGCGACGCCCGAGACGTAAATCCACATCAGACGCAGAAGAAATAGCTGCAAATATCTTATAAAGGGCGTTTCATATAAAAAAAATAATCTGGGAAAGACGAGCGACAACCAACAGGGTCCATGGTAAGAAGGACGACGAGTAGAGTTACCATGCAGGACTGTAGGAAAGCTGGGTCATTAGAAGAGCGGATCAGAGGAGGGAGACGACCTCCGGGCTGACACTTATTAGAACGTTTCTTAAAGTGACAGGCGTCCAGATGGTGAGCGGTGTCGTTTTGTGTTTGCAGGGACTGTCGGGGACTGGAAACATTACTTCACCAACAAGCAGAACCGGCTGTTCGATGAGACGTGCGAAACAAAGATGGATTCCAGCAGCCTGGCCAAGCACATTCTCTACGAGGACTGAGGCCCGGCGACTCCCTCCACGTTACATAGAAAAGGCAACGCGTCAGAGGAACAAACACCTTCCTCTATGAGGCCCAAGTGTAGAGTACAAAGCAACGCTGGGGGGGCCATTAATCCGATCACACCTGGTGGGAGGGGTCAGGGGTGGAGAGCTGGGGCCAAAGGGTATCAGTGCGCTCATATGAGACCGTGTGATTACAGGGGAGGGGGCGACACCTCTCCTGCCCCCGGACCATCATTTCCGTTATTTAGCGCACTATAACAATCCATCGCACGCCGCTGCGTTTTGAGCCGTAGGGTTGACGGTTGTAGCTGCAGAGATAACTGCGCGGTTGGCGTCAGCGCCACGATCCTGACACAGCAAACACAGCTGTATCTACGGCAGAGAACCGCACAGCTCAAAACGCGGCGTCACTTTAAGACGCGATCCCATGATTATCACAGCTACAGAAGGACCGCAGGATGCAGCAAATACCCCAAAATCTGGAGCCGCGTGGACAATAATATTATATCTACATCTGGACGGCGGATGTTCTACATGACAGGACACGTGGGGGACGCCAAATAAACTAATCAATAGACTGATGCAGTTTGCAGTTCAGCCACAAGGCGGCGCCGTGGATCAAGTAGCAGGAAATTAAATAAAAAGTAAAAAGTATTTGTTTACGTTTCGTATTTTCGCCGTCCCGGTCGTGAGAACCGGTTACACGTGTGCGGACAGACTCCGGCCCCAACGATCGGATATTACGTGAAAATACAGAAAATTCCTACAGATTTGATGTTTGTGCCGTTCGTCCGGATGACGTGAATGAGCCGGCGCTGCACCTTCAGGCCGGACACGCAGCGTAAGGCGACGTTCACACGCGAGGCTGAAAGCGGCTGTAAAATATGGGGGCGAAATCAAGGGGCAGACGCTGCTTTTCAGACTTTTTTTAAACTGTTTTTCTATTGAGAATGAAAAATGTCCCCCAGAACGTCTCGCGATGTGACCGGCGCTGCTCATTTATGCTGTTTTGTAAAACCGGCGTATAAAAAAAATAAACCCCATGGGAATAAACGCCATTGAAATCAACGCGCAGATGTTTGGAGGCGTTCTGCTTCCGATTTTTCAGCCGTGTTTTGGGGCGTTTACGGCCCCGAAAACCGTCTTAAGGGTGTGTTCACACGGAGTGTTTTCAAACTCTGGAAGGAATTCTGAGGGAGTTTTTCTTCTGCATAAAACTCAGTGTGAACAGGACCTTAAACTGCACAGTGTATCCAACCGCGAGGCCACGGCACATTCCGACGTGGGTGGGGGGGCCGCAGCACATTCCACCCGTGAAGCCGCAGCACATTCCGCCGGGGGTGGGGGGGGGGCGCAGCACATTCCGCCCGTGAAGCCGCAGCACATTCCACCCAGGGTGGGGGGGCGCAGCACATTCCGCCCGGGGTGGAGGGGGCCGCAGCACATTCCGCCCGTGAAGCCGCAGCACATTCCGCCCGGGGTGGGGGGGGCGCAGCACATTCCGCCCGGGGTGGGGGGGGGGCCGCAGCACATTCCGCCCGTGAAGCCGCAGCACATTCCACCCGGGGTGGGGGGGGCGCAGCACATTCCGCCCGGGGTGGGGGGGGGGGGGCCGCAGCACATTCCGCCCGTGAAGCCGCAGCACATTCCGCCCGGGGTGGGGCCGCAGCACATTGTCACGCAGTTTTTCAGGTGAAATTTCCAATGCAGAAAAATAAATAAGTTGCCGCTCGCATCCTCGTAGTCATGACAACGCCGGGGTTCTGAGCTTTACGTTTTTTGTTTTTGCGGAGCTGCGATTTTTTGCGGCAGAATCTGAATTCCGCCGCAGAAGTCGCAACGCTCGGCTGTTTGTTGTGGGTTTTACACCCCCATGGAATTCAATGGGAAAACCCGCAACGAAAACGCCCCCTAAATAGACGAGGATTTAATATCCGCACCGCCGGTCCATTTATGAGCATTTTTTCCGCAGCGCCGGCCTCGGATTTTCATCCACTGGAAACGCAGCAGAATTTCCACACCGGTAATTCTACGTTTACGCTACGTGGGAGCCCGGCCGTGTGGTCAGACCCTGCAGAGCATTGCACCCGCACCCCCTCCTCCGCGCTGCCGGGTCATTCTCCAGGACAATACTTCGCTCTGTACATCGGCTTACAATAAACATTGGTCGCTCTTCCTCGGCCTCTTATTCGGCAGACGGTCCCGAGGTTTTCGCACTCGTGTCACAGGACAACTCCGATAATCCGGCACCCAGAGGGCCGAGCGCACGTAACACAGCGTCGCCCCCCCCCCCCCCCGATGCGTCAGCGCTCTGGTCTTCATTGTGATTTCAGGAGCCGCCAAATCAAAGATCCCTGTAAATCGTGCACGAGACGCCGGATCATCAGGAGGTGCCGGACTAGAGGACTTGTGCTGTAATCTGGACTATTTCACATTAAAGTTACAGCAGAGGGGAGAGCGGGCGACATGATGACCCGCCGTTCCTGCAGCGGATGGGGGGGGGGTCAGTGCAGTTCCAATAGTCCAGACGCCAGATTATCGGATACACCGCAGGCAGAAGATCCCACATGACCCTGAGCAACAGGCGACCTCCGCACATTGCAGTTACCATGGAGACACGATGCATGTGCGGCCTGTTCTGGGGATCGGTCAGACGGCTCAGCGATCAGGATCTGTCCGTATTACATCCCCCCCCCCGTAGTTTTGTCACTTTGGAGGCTTCTTGTACTACAATGTGTGACATCACTGGCGGGCGGCGATGATGTCATCGGATTTGCAGCAGGAACCAGAAATTTGACATAAGCAAAAGATTCAAATCCATTATAGAAAAACAAACGGCGAGCAGACGGAACGTCGTCCATTAGAAGATTTATTCCGGCCGTTATAACAACAACCGGATCCTCAGAAATAAAATCTCCAGCAAAAGAATAAATTAAAGCGAATCCCCGGAATGATCCGCCGCTTGTAAACAATTATAGAGACGAGGATTTCACAACCGCGATCATCCCACGGAACAACGGCGCACAAATAAAACGCCCTCCACATCCCGCCGTCCTATCATAAAATATACCGTATAAAAAAGGCCACAAATAAAAGGCGTCCGCCTTCCTGATCCGTGCAAATAAAACCGCCACCCACGAGCGGACCGGGCGCCGATCACCATCCGTCCGCGGCCTCGCTCAGAAATAAAACTACAATTCCTATGACCGCTCCAGAATAAAAGATCCGTAAACCATAGCGGGAGGGGCGGCCGGGGGAGGGGCGGCAGCGGCCACTTATCTCCCGCTCCTCATCAAGTCTATAATGTGTTCTGCGAACTCCTGGACCGCGCCACGGCCGCCGCCCCGCGTGCAGATGAAGCTGTCAGACATCTTGGCGGCTGTAGAGGCGTCGGCGGGGACCCCGCTGGTGCCGACGAGCTTCAGGCACTCCACATCCGAGGAGCTGCAGCCTGCAGGGGGCAGAAGAGGAGGTGAAGATTACAGCGCCACAAAGCAAAGTCACCTGCCTGTAGTGGCACTACAACTCCCAGCATGCCGGGCTCCCCGAGCAGCATCAGTCGTCACTTCCTCCATCTGTGAGGCGGCCATATTGGTTGTGGTCACTGTCAAATGTGTCTGAGGAAACGCCCGATGGGACGAGATCCACCTGCGGACGTGCGAGCATGCTGGGGGTTGTAGTTTTAGTGAAGGAGCGGAGGTCGCTGTACACGACCCCTATAAATGATCCTATAAGACGTGGAGTCAGACTGGTGAACATGTGGGTGCCCCTCCCCCAACAACACACGAGGTCCTGCGCGCTTATAGCGCCCCCCGCAGGTTTCTACACTCGTCATTCTTGTGTTTCCCTTCAACTAAAAACCATAAGAAACGGCATCACGGCCGGCACCCCTCCCCCATGTACGCGGCGCCCCTCCCCACGTACGCGGCGCCCCTCCCCCACGTACGCGGCGCCCCTCCCACTCACCCATGTACTCGGCGCCCCTCCCCCTCACCCATGTACGCGGCTTTGTTCAGGGACAGTCCCATCTCGCTCATCCAGCTCCGCAGGACCGCCATCTTGTCGGGGACGTTGGTCTGGACCTCACACTGTAGATTCAGGCTGGAGACCAGCGCGGGGCTGATGTTCCTTTCTGAGATTAAGCGAACCTGAAGGGGAGAACGATGAAGGTTTAGTAACGGGGGTCCCACTCAGCATAAGACGAGAGGGGGGTCTGAACCCCACATGAAAGGGGCTGCGCCACCCCTGAAGCCCAATCCCATCCCCCCGTAGTTCCAGGGTTTGACGCCAGGGTCGCTGCTGCTGCTAAGAGCGGATCTCGGGGTCCACAGTCATCCGCAAATGAAAAGGGGGAACCCAAACTGTACAGAGCCCCCCGAGCACTCACCGTCACCCCGTTATCCTGCAGCATCCGCATCCCGTCCAGATCCCGCACGTTGTAGGAAATGATCTCGTGTTCCTGATTGACGTAGACGCGCCCGTCCGTGAGGCAGCCGTCAATGTTACAGACCAGCAGCTTCACCTCCGTGGGGGTCCCCTTACCAAAATATCCGAACCTGCCGGAAGAGAAAAGAGGCGCGTCACCTCACCTCACCAGCAGGGGCGCGTCGCCTCACCAGCAGGGGCGCGTCGCCTCACCAGCAGGGGCGCGTCACCTCACCAGCAGGGGCGCGTCACCTCACCTCACCAGCAGGGGCGCGTCGCCTCACCAGCAGGGGCGCGTCGCCTCACCAGCAGGGGCGCGTCGCCTCACCAGCAGGGGCGCGTCGCCTCACCAGCAGGGGCGCGTCGCCTCACCAGCAGGGGCGCGTCGCCTCACCAGCAGGGGCGCGTCGCCTCACCAGCAGGGGCGCGTCGCCTCACCAGCAGGGGCGCGTCGCCTCACCAGCAGGGGCGCGTCGCCTCACCAGCAGGGGCGCGTCGCCTCACCAGCAGGGGCGCGTCGCCTCACCAGCAGGGGCGCGTCACCTCACCAGCAGGGGCGCGTCACCTCACCAGCAGGGGCGCAGCTCCATCTATTTACTCACTGTAATGGAGGATGCGCCTGCGCCATCTCTGCTGTAGCGGTAATCTGACAGAACCCGCGCACGCTGCCCTCCAGGACTGTCGCCGGCGCCATCACGTGTTCAGGGCTGAAGATCGGCTGAGGTCATGTGACTCCACAGAACCAGAAGAGCCTTCTTCACAGCAGCACCCCCCCCCCCCCCCCGTTGACACACATTTGGGGGGGGGGGGGGGGCAATAACATTCTCTCTAGTAACAAATATAAGATGATAGGAGGAGCCTGAGTTGGGGGGCGTGGTCTCATCTCACCTTTTAACTCTTTGCTCTGCGATTGGCCAGTCCAGGTCGATGTCAATGTCTATGCTGTGCTCCGGCTTCATCTCGTAATACGCCATCTTCCCGCCCTGAAAGTACGACAATAAAAGTACCGTCAACATCGCCAGCGCCTCACACGCCACGTGATTAATCCTGAGGAGAGGCCAACAACGTATGATCGGAGCGCACTGCGGGCAGTGACTGCAGCACAGCGACTCCATACAAGTGTGGCTGCGTCAGGTACTGCGGCTCAACCATGCTCCGCCCCCTTCACAGGCATGCGCTGAGCCGGTATATTTCCCCTCATATTCCATGTCCACAGCCTGAGAGGCGAGCGAGGGCTGCAGTCAGGAGGGCGCCCCCCACAGGACAGAACGTGTATGACGCTGCGCTGAGACACAGACCTGCAGGAGGCCGCGGACGATCAGCTCTTTGGTGGCGAAGTAGAAGGAGCCGTTCTCGTAGAGTTCCCCCCTCCAGTCCTGGCGACGCGGCCGACACGCTGGGTTCAAGTTCTCCGGCACCGCGGCCTCACCTGTCCGGGACATCATCAGGGGTCACATGACAGCGAGCCGCCCCCTCCCCCACCCTCTGTGTCCTATACATGCTGGGAGTTGTAGTCCTGCAGTCATCCAGGACCCACCTGTCAGCGGCCGGTCCCCGCGCTGCTCCTCCAATCACATCTGATGAAGTCTGCGGCCGTGGTCAGCGACTAATCTCCAGCTAATAACATCCCTGCCCCCGCTCACCTGCAGCTTCCACTTCTCGCCACCGGAACAGGTGATGCCGGACGACAGAAAACACCGAGTCGTAGCCTTGAGCGCGGATCATGTCCACCACCTGGATGAGGTCCTCGGGGTGCAGACACGGAGACGTGGCCTGGATGTTCCCCACGATATCGACCTCTACAGGAGAGAAGCGCGAGCGGTGAGAGATGAGGTCAAGATGGCGGCAGCAGCGACGTCTGACACAACAACATCACATGTTCAGGGGCCGCGCGGGGTCCCAGGGTCAGGGGCCGCGCGGGGTCCCAGGGTCAGGGGCCGCGCGGGGTCCCAGGGTCAGGGGCCGCGCGGGGTCCCAGGGTCAGGGGCCGCGCGGGGTCAAAGGGTCAGGGGCCGCGCGGGGTCAAAGGGTCAGGGGCCGCGCGGGGTCAAAGGGTCAGGGGCCGCGCGGGGTCAAAGGGTCAGGGGCCGCGCGGGGTCAAAGGGTCAGGGGCCGCGCGGGGTCACACAGGGTCAGGGGCCCTCGTCACATGTAAATATTAATCATCAGAGCGGTCCCCGGAGTCGTCCTCTGCGTGTGACCCCAATAATGGCCGCCACTACAGCGCGCACACGGTGGTCACCCCGCTCTCCACACACACAGGTAGCGCTGCACCCCCCCTGATCTCCACTCATGAAGCAGCAGCTCAGGATGAACCGAGTCCAGGGATCGCTGCAGCACAGGCGGGATCAGACCCCGCAGCCACTGATGGAGAGTCAGCTCTTAAGACAACACGTGAAGGAACAGAAGGAGGACGGGGGAGGGGAGCAGAGGGGGGAATAAAGCGATCACATGACAACAAGTAAACATGGCGGCCGCGCCACGGCGTCCGCAGACCTGGATGATGCTGCAGAAACTCTTGGATGGTTTCCAGGGAGGAGGTGTTGTCCTTGGAGACGTCCGCGCTCCTCCGATGGACCTGCGCCCCGTAATCTTTTGCGACTTTCTCGATTTCATCGCTGTCCGTAGAAACCCAAACGCTGCAAGAAAAACAAACAAGGTTTTCTATCAGTCGCTGACAGAACGGTCACAAACATCTCTCACGGTAAATGACTCAACGGCGGCGTTAACGGAGAACGTGCGACAATAAACACCCAGAACATCCGCAGCCACTAGGGGCGTGGTCTAACAGCGAGGACTACAACTCCCATCATCAGAACATCTACAGCGGGATCATTCTGTAAAGGATTATAGGGGGGGGGGAGGAGAAACACTGTGTCCATGGTAACGGGGGTCACATATGGGGCTGTCTAGTCAATATCGAGGTCACATAGAGCTGTCTCCATGGTAACAGGACACGGACGTTTCCTTTTACCTGTCGAACGCGTCACTGTCCAGCGCGGCCCGCAGCACCCAGGCGATGAGCGGCTTCCCGGACAACTTCTTTATGTTCTTTAGCGGAATCCCTTTACTGCCGCCCCGGGCCAGAACTACAGCAGCCAAATGTCCTCTCCTCATCCCGGAACCATTCTCCACCGCCATGTTTACCACACGTGTCAGAACATGTCTACTTCCGGCCACGTCACTTATATCCTCCATCACGTGACAAAAGAAAAGCCGGAAACACCACTTCTACACCAATCACAGGGCGACCCGCCTCCTGATCACATGATGGAGCTCTAGTCAGTAACCCTTCCCTCAAGGGGCAAGTTTTAGGCCGCTGTATCTAATCCTATCATGTGTGATACTGTCTGCTGAGCTGTGTATCTAATCCTATCATGTGTGATACTGTCTGCTGAGCTGTGTATCTAATCCTATCATGTGTGATACTGTCTGCTGAGCTGTGTATCTAATCCTATCATGTGTGATACTGTCGGCTGAGCCCTGTATCTAATCCTATCATGTGTGATACTGTCTGCTGAGCTGTGTATCTAATCCTATCATGTGTGATACTCTGCTGAGCTGTGTATCTAATCCTATCATGTGTGATACTGTCTGCTGAGCTGTGTATCTAATCCTATCATGTGTGATACTGTCTACTGAGCTGTGTATCTAATCCTATCATGTGTGATACTGTCTGCTGAGCTGTGTATCTAATCCTATCATGTGTGATACTGTCTGCTGAGCTGTGTATCTAATCCTATCATGTGTGATACTGTCTGCTGAGCTGTGTATCTAATCCTGTCATGTGTGATACTGTCTGCTCAGCTGTGTATCTAATCCTATCATGTGTGATACTGTCTGCTGAGCTGTGTATCTAATCCTATCATGTGTGATACTGTCTGCTGAGCCCTGTATCTAATCCTATCATGTGTGATACTGTCTGCTGAGCGGTGTATCTAGTCCTATCAAGTGTGATACTGTCTGCTGAGCTGTGTATCTAATCCTATCATGTGTGATACAGTCTGCTGAGCTGTGTATCTAATCCTATCATGTGTGATACTGTCTGCTGAGCTGTGTATCTAATCCTATCATGTGTGATATTGTCTGCTGAGCTGTGCATCTAATCCTATCATGTGTGATACTGCCTGCTGTGCTGTGTATCTAATCCTATCATGTGTGATACTGTCTGCTGAGCCACTGTATCTAATCCTATCATGTGTGATACTGTCTGCTGAGCTGTGTATCTAATCCTACCATGTGTGATACTGTCTGCTGAGCCGTGTATCTAATCCTATCATGTGTGATACTGACTGCTGAGCCGTGTATCTAATCCTATCATGTGTGATACTGTCTGCTGAGCCGTGTATCTAATCCTATCATGTGTGATACTGTCTGCTGAGCTGTGTATCTAATCCTATCATGTGTGATACGGTCTGCTGAGCCGTGTATCTAATCCTATCATGTGTGATACGGTCTGCTGAGCTGTGTATCTAATCCTATCATGTGTGATACTGTCGGCTGAGCCCTGTATCTAATCCTATCATGTGTGATACTGTCTGCTGAGCTGTGTATCTAATCCTATCATGTGTGATACTGTCTGCTGAGCTGTGTATCTAATCCTATCATGTGTGATACGGTCTGCTGAACGTGTATCTAATCCTATCATGTGTGATACTATCTGCTGAGCTGTGTATCTAATCCTATCATGTGTGATACTGTCGGCTGAGCCCTGTATCTAATCCTATCATGTGTGATACTGTCTGCTGAGCTGTGTATCTAATCCTATCATGTGTGATACTCTGCTGAGCTGTGTATCTAATCCTATCATGTGTGATACTGTCTGCTGAGCTGTGTATCTAATCCTATCATGTGTGATACTGTCTACTGAGCTGTGTATCTAATCCTATCATGTGTGATACTGTCTGCTGAGCTGTGTATCTAATCCTATCATGTGTGATACTGTCTGCTGAGCTGTGTATCTAATCCTATCATGTGTGATACTGTCTGATGAGCTGTGTATCTAATCCTGTCATGTGTGATACTGTCTGCTGAGCTGTGTATCTAATCCTATCATGTGTGATACTGTCTGCTGAGCTGTGTATCTAATCCTATCATGTGTGATACTGTCGGCTGAGCCCTGTATCTAATCCTATCATGTGTGATACTGTCTGCTGAGCTGTGTATCTAATCCTATCATGTGTGATACTGTCTGCTGAGCTGTGTATCTAATCCTATCATGTGTGATACGGTCTGCTGAGCCGTGTATCTAATCCTATCATGTGTGATACTGTCTGCTGAGCTGTGTATCTAATCCTATCATGTGTGATACCGTCTGCTGAGCTGTGTATCTAATCCTATCATGTGTGATACCGTCTGCTGAGCTGTGTATCTAATCCTATCATGTGTGATACCGTCTGCTGAGCTGTGTATCTAATCCTATCATGTGTGATTCTGTCTGCTGAGCTGTGTATCTAATCCTATCATGCGTAATACTGCCTGCTGAGCTGTGTATCTAATCCTATCATGTGTGATACTGTCTGCTGAGCTGTGTATCTAATCTTATCATGTGTGATACTGTGCTGAGCTGTGTATCTAATCCTATCATGTGTGATACTGTCTGCTGAGCTGTGTATCTAATCCTATTATGTGTGATTCTGTCTGCTGAGCTGTGTATCTAATCCTATCATGTGTGATACTGTCTGCTGAGTGGTGTATCTAATCCTATCATGTGTGATACTGTCTGCTGAGCTGTGTATCTAATCCTATCATGTGTGATACTGTCTGCTGAGCTGTGTATCTAATCATATCATGTGTGATACTGTCTGCTGAGCCGTGTATCTAATCCTATCATGTGTGATACTGTCTGCTGAGCCGTGTATCTAATCCTATCATGTGTGATACTGTCTGCTGAGCCCTGTATCTAATCCTATCATGTGTGATACTGTCTGCTGAGCTGTGTATCTAATCCTATCATGTGTGATACTGTCTGCTGAGCTGTGTATCTAATCCTATCATGTGTGATACTGTCTGCTGAGCTGTGTATCTAATCCTATCATGTGTGATACTGTCTGCTGAGCCGTGTATCTAATCCTATCATACTGTCTGCTGAGCTGTGTATCTAATCCTATCATGTGTGATACCGTCTGCTGAGCTGTGTATCTAATCCTATCAGGTGTGATACCGTCTGCTGAGCCGTGTATCTAATCCTATCGTGTGATACTGTCTGCTGAGCCCTGTATCTAATCCTATCATGTGTGATACTAACTGCTGAGCTGTGTATCTAATCCTATCATGTGTGATACTGTCTGCTGAGCCGCTGTATCTAATCCTATCATGTGTGATACTGTCTGCTGAGCTGGTGTATCTAATCCTATCATGTGTGGTACTGTCTGCTGAGCTGTATCTAATCCTATCATGTGTGATACTGTCTGCTGAGCTGTGTATCTAATACTATCATGTGTGATACTGTCTGCTGAGCTGTGTATCTAATCCTATCATGTGTGATACTGTCTGCTGAGCCGTGTATCTAATCCTATCATGTGTGATACTGTCTGCTGAGCCGTGTATCTAATCCTATCATGTGTGATACTGTCTGCTGAGCTGTATCTAATCCTATAATGTGTGATACTGTCTGCTGAGCTGTGTATCTAATCCTATCATGTGTGATACTGTCTGCTGAGCCGCTGTATCTAATCCTATCACGTGTTATACTGTCTGCTGAGCTGTGTATCTAATCCTATCATGTGTGATACGGTCTGCTGAGCCGTGTATCTAATCCTATCATGTGTGATACTGTCTGCTGAGCCGTGTATCTAATCCTATGATACTGTCTGCTGAGCTGTGTATCTAATCCTATCATGTGTGATACTGTCTGCTGAGCCGTGTATCTAATCCTATGATACTGTCTGCTGAGCTGTGTATCTAATCCTATCATGTGTGATACTGTCTGCTGAGCCGCTGTATCTAATCCTATCACGTGTTATACTGTCTGCTGAGCTGTGTATCTAATCCTATCATGTGTGATACGGTCTGCTGAGCCGTGTATCTAATCCTATCATGTGTGATACTGTCTGCTGAGCCGTGTATCTAATCCTATGATACTGTCTGCTGAGCTGTGTATCTAATCCTATCATGTGTGATACTGTCTGCTGAGCCGTGTATCTAATCCTATGATACTGTCTGCTGAGCTGTGTATCTAATCCTATCATGTGTGATACCGTCTGCTGAGCTGTGTATCTAACCCTATCATGTGTGATACTGTCTGCTGAGCCCTGTATCTAATCCTATCATGTGTGATACTGTCTGCTGAGCTGTGTATCTAATCCGATCATGTGTGATACTGTCAGCTGAACTGTATCTAATCCTATCATGTGTGATACTGTCTGCTAAACCGTTTATCTAATCCTATCATGTGGGATACTGTCTGCTGATCTGTGTATCTAATCCTATCATGTGTGATACTGTCTGCTGAGCTGTGTATCTAATCCTATCATGTGTGATACTGTCTGCTAAACCGTTTATCTAATCCTATCATGTGTGATACTGTCTGCTGAGCTGTGTATCTAATCCTATCATGTGTGATACGGTCTGCTGAGCTGTGTATCTAATCCTATCATGTGTGCCACTGATTTTGATTGTTATGACCACTGGAGGGCAGTAGAGCATCATCAGGAATCTTCATGGAATTTTGTGGTTCACAGACTGAACTGTCAACACAGAGAAATAAACAATATCCAGAAAGCCTCACTCTGATTGGCTGAGAGAGTCCTGAGAACCGTAACTACGCATTCCCTATCCAATCCTGTACAACACCACAGGTCACCTAATAAGTAATGTATGTACACAGTGACTCCACCAGCAGAATAGTGAGTGCAGCTCTGGAGTATAATACAGGATGTAACTCAGGGTCAGTACAGGATAAGTAATGTAATGTATGTGCACAGTGACTCCACCAGCAGAATAGTGAGTGCAGCTCTGGAGTATAATACAGGATATAACTCAGGATCAGTACAGGATAAGTAATGTAATGTATGTACACAGTGACTCCACCAGCAGAATAGTGAGTGCAGCTCTGGAGTATAATACAGGATATAACTCAGGATCAGTACAGGATATGTAATGTAATGTATGTACACAGTGACTCCACCAGCAGAATAGTGAGTGCAGCTCTGGAGTATAATACAGGATGTAACTCAGGATCAGTACAGGATAAGTAATGTCATGTATGTACACAGTGACTCCACCAGCAGAATAGTGAGTGCAGCTCTGGAGTATAATACAGGATGTAACTCAGGATCAGTACAGGATAAGTAATGTATGTACACAGTGACTCCACCAGCAGAATAGTGAGTGCAGCTCTGGAGTATAATACAGGATATAACTCAGGATCAGTACAGGATAAGTAATGTAACGTATGTACACAGTGACTCCACCAGCAGAATAGTGGGTGCAGCTCTCGGGTATAATACAGGATGTAACTCAGGATCAGTACAGGATAAGTAATGTAATGTATGTACACAGTGACTCCACCAGCAGAATAGTGAGTGCAGCTCTGGAGTATAATACAGGATATAACTCAGGATCAGTACAGGATAAGTAATGTAACGTATGTACACAGTGACTCCACCAGCAGAATAGTGAGTGCAGCTCTGGAGTATAATACAGGATGTAACTCAGGATCAGTACAGGATAAGTAATGTAATGTATGTACACAGTGACTCCACCAGCAGAATAGTGAGTGCAGCTCTGGAGTATAATACAGGATATAACTCAGGATCAGTACAGGATAAGTAATGTAATGTATGTACACAGTGACTCCACCAGCAGAATAGTGAGTGCAGCTCTGGAGTATAATACAGGATGTAACTCAGGATCAGTAGAGGATAAGTAATGTATGTACACAGTGACTCCCCCAGCAGAATAGTGAGTGCAGCTCTGGAGTATAATACAGGATGTAACTCAGGATCAGTACAGGATAAGTAATGTAATGTATGTACACAGTGACCCCACCAGCAGAATAGTGAGTGCAGCTCTGGAGTATAATACAGGATATAACTCAGGATCAGTATAGGATAAGTAATGTAATGTATGTACATAGTGACTCCACCAGCAGAATAGTGAGTGCAGCTCTGGAGTATAATACAGGATATAACTCAGGATCAGTATAGGATAAGTAATGTAATGTATGTACACAGTGACTCCACCAGCAGAATAGTGAGTGCAGCTCTGGAGTATAATACAGGATGTAACTCAGGATCAGTATAGGATAAGTAATGTAATGTATGTACACAGTGACTCCACCAGCAGAATAGTGAGTGCAGCTCTGGAGTATAATACAGGATGTAACTCAGGATCAGTACAGGATAAGTAATGTAATGTATGTACACAGTGACTCCACCAGCAGAATAGTGAGTGCAGCTCTGGAGTATAATACAGGATATAACTCAGGATCAGTACAGGATAAGTAATGTAATGTATGTACACAGTGACTCCACCAGCAGAATAGTGAGTGTAGCTCTGGAGTATAATACAGGATGTAACTCAGGATCAGTACAGGATAAGTAATGTAATGTATGTACACAGTGACTCCACCAGCAGAATAGTGAGTGCAGCTCTGGAGTATAATACAGGATGTAACTCGGGATCAGTACAGGATAAGTAATGTAATGTATGTACACAGTGACTCCACCAGCAGAATAGTGAGTGCAGCTCTGGAGTATAATACAGGATATAACTCAGGATCAGTACAGGATAAGTAATGTAATGTATGTACACAGTGACTCCACCAGCAGAATAGTGAGTGCAGCTCTGGAGTATAATACAGGATGTAACTCAGGATCAGTACAGGATAAGTAATGTCATGTATGTACACAGTGACTCCTCCAGCAGAATAGTGAGTGCAGCTCTGGAGTATAATACAGGATATAACTCAGGATCAGTACAGGATAAGTAATGTAATGTACACAGTGACTCCACCAGCAGAATAGTGAGTGCAGCTCTGGAGTATAATACAGGATGTAACTCAGGATCAGTACAGGATAAGTAATGTAATGTATGTACACAGTGACCCCACCAGCAGAATAGTGAGTGCAGCTCTGGAGTATAATACAGGATATAACTCAGGATCAGTATAGGATAAGTAATGTAATGTATGTACACAGTGACTCCACCAGCAGAATAGTGAGTGCAGCTCTGGAGTATAATACAGGATATAACTCAGGATCAGTATAGGATAAGTAATGTAATGTATGTACACAGTGACTCCACCAGCAGAATAGTGAGTGCAGCTCTGGAGTATAATACAGGATGTAACTCAGGATCAGTACAGGATAAGTAATGTAATGTATGTACACAGTGACTCCACCAGCAGAATAGTGAGTGCAGCTCTGGAGTATAATACAGGATATAACTCAGGATCAGTACAGGATAAGTAATGTAATGTATGTACACAGTGACTCCACCAGCAGAATAGTGAGTGTAGCTCTGGAGTATAATACAGGATGTAACTCAGGATCAGTACAGGATAAGTAATGTAATGTATGTACACAGTGACTCCACCAGCAGAATAGTGAGTGCAGCTCTGGAGTATAATACAGGATGTAACTCGGGATCAGTACAGGATAAGTAATGTAATGTATGTACACAGTGACTCCACCAGCAGAATAGTGAGTGCAGCTCTGGAGTATAATACAGGATATAACTCAGGATCAGTACAGGATAAGTAATGTATGTACACAGTGACTCCACCAGCAGAATAGTGAGTGCAGCTCTGGAGTATAATACAGGATGTAACTCAGGATCAGTACAGGATAAGTAATGTAATGTATGTACACAGTGACTCCACCAGCAGAATAGTGAGTGCAGCTCTGGAGTATAATACAGGATGTAACTCAGGATCAGTACAGGATAAGTAATGTAATGTATGTACACAGTGACTCCACCAGCAGAATAGTGAGTGCAGCTCTGGAGTATAATACAGGATATAACTCAGGATCAGCACAGGATAAGTAATGTATGTACACAGTGACTCCACCAGCAGAATAGTGAGTGCAGCTCTGGGGTATAATACAGGATATAACTCAGGATCAGTACAGGATAAGTAATGTAATGTATGTACACAGTGACTCCACCAGCAGAATAGTGAGTGCAGCTCTGGAGTATAATACAGGATGTAACTCAGGATCAGTACAGGATAAGTAATGTATGTACACAGTGACTCCACCAGCAGAATAGTGAGCGCAGCTCTGGAGTATAATACAGGATATAACTCAGGATCAGTACAGGATAAGTAATGTATGTACACAGTGACTCCACCAGCAGAATAGTGAGTGCAGCTCTGGAGTATAATACAGGATGTAACTCAGGATCAGTACAGGATAAGTAATGTCATGTATGTACACAGTGACTCCTCCAGCAGAATAGTGAGTGCAGCTCTGGAGTATAATACAGGATATAACTCAGGATCAGTACAGGATAAGTAATGTAATGTACACAGTGACTCCACCAGCAGAATAGTGAGTGCAGCTCTGGAGTATAATACAGGATATAACTCAGGATCAGTACAGGATAAGTAATGTAATGTATGTACACAGTGACTCCACCAGCAGAATAGTGAGTGCAGCTCTGGAGTATAATACAGGATGTAACTCAGGATCAGTACAGGATAAGTAATGTCATGTATGTACACAGTGACTCCTCCAGCAGAATAGTGAGTGCAGCTCTGGAGTATAATACAGGATATAACTCAGGATCAGTACAGGATAAGTAATGTAATGTACACAGTGACTCCACCAGCAGAATAGTGAGTGCAGCTCTGGAGTATAATACAGGATGTAACTCAGGATCAGTACAGGATAAGTAATGTAATGTATGTACACAGTGACTCCACCAGCAGAATAGTGAGTGCAGCTCTGGAGTATAATACAGGATGTAACTCAGGATCAGTACAGGATAAGTAATGTCATGTATGTACACAGTGACTCCTCCAGCAGAATAGTGAGTGCAGCTCTGGAGTATAATACAGGATATAACTCAGGATCAGTACAGGATAAGTAATGTAATGTACACAGTGACTCCACCAGCAGAATAGTGAGTGCAGCTCTGGAGTATAATACAGGATATAACTCAGGATCAGTACAGGATAAGTAATGTAATGTATGTACACAGTGACTCCACCAGCAGAATAGTGAGTGCAGCTCTGGAGTATAATACAGGATATAACTCAGGATCAGTACAGGATAAGTAATGTAATGTATGTACACAGTGACTCCACCAGCAGAATAGTGAGTGCAGCTCTGGAGTATAATACAGGATATAACTCAGGATCAGTACAGGATAAGTAATGTAATGTATGTATACAGTGACTCCACCAGCAGAATAGCGAGTGCAGCTCTGGAGTATAATACAGGATGTAACTCAGGATCAGTACAGGATAAGTAATGTAATGTATGTGCACAGTGACTCCACCAGCAGAATAGTGAGTGCAGCTCTGGAGTATAATACAGGATATAACTCAGGATCAGTACAGGATAAGTAATGTAATGTATGTACACAGTGACTCCACCAGCAGAATAGTGAGTGCAGCTCTGGAGTATAATACAGGATATAACTCGGGATCAGTACAGGATAAGTAATGTAATGTATGTACACAGTGACTTCACCAGCAGAATAGTGAGTGCAGCTCTGGAGTATAATACAGGATATAACTCAGGATACTGTAGATCTGTGACATTATATAAAGTTTACATTGAATATGTTACATTCCTTATTCTCACCTTTGCTCATGTCCTCAGTATCAGATCTTTCTTGTTCTGTATAAAGGGGGATTTACAGCGGCCAATTATGGGGCGAGCGCCGGGTCATCGGCTGATCGTGTCGTTTTAAAAAAGTGAAATATTCCGGTTGTCGACGGTTCATCTTGGCGTGTAAACAGGAGACGCGCCGCCGACATGATAATAAAGTAGGGACCGGAGTAACGAGCGCTCGTCCCCATCCAGAGCTCCGTGTGACAGGAGCAAACGAGCGCCGATCAATGATGTTTCATTGATCGCTGCATCGGCCAGAGAAATAGGGGCTATACACGGAGCGAGGGGGATGTTAATGCATTAGACATATTTGCCATTCAGATCTCTGGGAAAGTTAAATATAAGATGTAAAGTCAACATTGCCGCTCTCACAAGGGTCAGACCCAGCTTTCCCAGAGTCCAGAATGACAGATCTGCCTCATTATCCAGCGACACATTCTCCCGGGGGATCTTCACCACAGAGGAGTTTTCTGATAGGAGGCCCCGGATTGTGAGGTGCTGCTCCGGTTTTCTCCAAGGTTTCCATAGTTCACATTTATTTCCGTGGACAATCCTTTTAAGACCCTGTGACTCTCATCAGGGGGTGGACCCCACAACAGAGGGGAGATCAGGGGGTCATCCAGTGTCCGGCCGGGGGGGGACAGAGCGTCCAGTGCTGGGCCGAGGACCAGGGTCGCCCCCAAGACCACAAATATTAAATACACAGATTATCCCCGGGGTAGCAGAGATATTGGAATTATGTAACCCCGGGGTAGCAGAGATATTGGAATTATGGAGATTATGTTTTAACCAAGGAAAAAAAAAAAAAAGAAACGTCAGCGGCGAGAAACACGAAATCCTGTAAATGACGTCGACTGCGTTTACCGAAATAAAAAAAAATAACCCCCCCCCCCGTATCTCCATAGCTGCTGCCAGGGTCACATCTCACACACTGGGGGTCTCTCTCCCATCCGAGAGCAGGAAGTGTCAGCGCTTTCCCACGACCCTGACCCCAATGATGAGATTCACCGCAGGCCGCGCAGCATCTCACCCTCCGCACACCCTCTGGGGATCAGTCCTCAATAGTGGGAGGGTGGACGGGAAAAAGCCCAAATATTTACAGAGAAAAAAGTTGACATAAGCGCCAAAGTTTAAGAAAGCGCCGTGGTTAAAACAGTCGTCAGTCCCAAATACAGAACAGAGGATCACATCCCCCCGACCCACACAGACACCCCCAAATCTGAGGAGCAACCAAGAATAATAATCCAATACAAGTGATGTTATCCATAGTATATATATATATATACACTGCACAGTACCACTTCTCCTGTCCTGTATACTGGGTGTAATTCTCAGTATCTGTATTATTCTGTATATATGGACACTGCACAGTACCACTTCTCCTGTCCTGTATACTGGGTGTAATTCTCAGTCTCTGTATTATTCTGTATATATATATACACTGCACAGTACCGCTTCTCCTGTCCTGTATACTGGGTGTAATTCTAAGTATCTGTGTATATATATACACTGCACAGTACCACTCCTCCTGTCCTGTATACTGGGTGTAATTCTCAGTATCTGTATTATTCTGTATATATATACACTGCACAGTACCACTTCTCCTGTCCTGTATGCTGGGTGTAATTCTCAGTATCTGTATTATTCTGTATATATATACACTGCACAGTACCACTTCTCCTGTCCTGTATACTGGGTGTAATTCTCAGTATCTGTATTATTCTGTATATACACTGCACAGTACCACTTCTCCTGTCCTGTATACTGGGTGTAATTCTCAGTATCTGTATTATTCTGTATATACACACTGCACAGTACCACTTCTCCTGTCCTGTATACTGGGTGTAATTCTCAGTATCTGTATTATTCTGTATATATACACTGCACAGTACCACTTCTCCTGTCCTGTATACTGGGTGTAATTCTCAGTATCTGTATTATTCTGTATATATACACTGCACAGTACCACTTCTCCTGTCCTGTATACTGGGTGTAATTCTCAGTATCTGTATTATTCTGTATATATACACTGCACAGTACCGCTCCTCCTGTCCTGTATACTGGGTGTAATTCTCAGTATCTGTATTATTCTGTATATATATACACTGCACAGTACCACTTCTCCTGTCCTGTATGCTGGGTGTAATTCTCAGTATCTGTATTATTCTGTATATATGGACACTGCACAGTACCACTCCTCCTGTCCTGTATACTGGGTGTAATTCTCAGTATCTGTATTATTCTGTGTATATATGGACACTGCACAGTACCACTTCTCCTGTCCTGTATACTGGGTGTAATTCTCAGTATCTGTATTATTCTGTATATATATACACTGCACAGTACCACTTCTCCTGACCTGTATACTGGGTGTAATTCTCAGTATCTGTATTATTCTGTATATATATACACTGCACAGTACCACTTCTCCTGTCCTGTATACTGGGTGTAATTCTCAGTATCTGTATTATTCTGTATATATACACTGCACAGTATCACTTCTCCCGTCCTGTATACTGGGTGTAATTCTCAGTATCTGTATTATTCTGTATATATGGACACTGCACAGTACCACTTCTCCTGTCCTGTATACTGGGTGTAATTCTCAGTATCTGTATTATTCTGTATATAGACACTGCACAGTACCACTTCTCCTGTCCTGTATACTGGGTGTAATTCTCAGTATCTGTATTATTCTGTATATATGGACACTGCACAGTACCGCTTCTCCTGTCCTGTATACTGGGTGTAATTCTCAGTATCTGTATTATTCTGTATATATACACTGCACAGTACCACTTCTCCTGTCCTGTATACTGGGTGTAATTCTCAGTATCTGTATTATTCTGTATATATATACACTGCACAGTATCACTTCTCCCGTCCTGTATACTGGGTGTAATTCTCAGTATCTGTATTATTCTGTATATATGGACACTGCACAGTACCACTTCTCCTGTCCTGTATACTGGGTGTAATTCTCAGTATCTGTATTATTCTGTATATAGACACTGCACAGTACCACTTCTCCTGTCCTGTATACTGGGTGTAATTCTCAGTATCTGTATTATTCTGTATATAGACACTGCACAGTACCACTTCTCCTGTCCTGTATACTGGGTGTAATTCTCAGTATCTGTATATATGGACACTGCACAGTACCACTTCTCCTGTCCTGTATACTGGGTGTAATTCTCAGTATCTGTATTATTCTGTATATATATATATATATACACTGCACAGTACCACTTCTCCTGTCCTGTATACTGGGTGTAATTCTCAGTATCTGTATTATTCTGTATATATATACACTGCACAGTACCACTCCTCCTGTCCTGTATACTGGGTGTAATTCTCAGTATCTGTATTATTCTGTATATATATACACTGCACAGTACCACTTCTCCTGTCCTGTATACTGGGTGTAATTCTCAGTATCTGTATTATTCTGTATATATATACACTGCACAGTACCACTCCTCCTGTCCTGTATACTGGGTGTAATTCTCAGTATCTGTATTATTCTGTATATATGGACACTGCACAGTACCACTCCTCCTGTCCTGTATACTGGGTGTAATTCTCAGTATCTGTATTATTCTGTATATATGGACACTGCACAGTACCACTTCTCCTGTCCTGTATACTGGGTGTAATTCTCAGTATCTGTATTATTCTGTATATATACACTGCACAGTACCGCTTCTCCTGTCCTGTATACTGGGTGTAATTCTAAGTATCTGTATATATATATACACACTTCACAGTACTACTTCTCCTGTCCTGTATACTGGGTGTAATTCTCAGTATCTGTATTATTCTGTATATATATACACTGCACAGTACCACTTCTCCTGTCCTGTATACTGGGTGTAATTCTCAGTATCTGTATTATTCTGTATATATACACTGCACAGTACCGCTTCTCCTGTCCTGTATACTGGGTGTAATTCTCAGTATCTGTATATATATATATATACACTTCACAGTACTACTTCTCCTGTCCTGTATACTGGGTGTAATTCTCAGTATCTGTATTATTCTGTATATATGGACACTGCACAGTACCACTTCTCCTGTCCTGTATACTGGGTGTAATTCTCAGTATCTGTATTATTCTGTATATATATACACTGCACAGTACCACTCCTCCTGTCCTGTATACTGGGTGTAATTCTCAGTATCTGTATTATTCTGTATATACACACTGCACAGTACTACTTCTCCTGTCCTGTATACTGGGTGTAATTCTCAGTATCTGTATATATATACACTGCACAGTACCGCTTCTCCTGTCCTGTATGCTGGGTGTAATTCTCAGTATCTGTATTATTCTGTATATATATACACTGCACAGTACCACTCCTCCTGTCCTGTATACTGGGTGTAATTCTCAGTATCTGTATTATTCTGTATATATGGACACTGCACAGTACCACTTCTCCTGTCCTGTATACTGGGTGTAATTCTCAGTATCTGTATTATTCTGTATATATACACTGCACAGTACCACTCCTCCTGTCCTGTATACTGGGTGTAATCCTCAGTATCTGTATTATTCTGTATATACACTGCACAGTACCACTTCTCCTGTCCTGTATACTGGGTGTAATTCTCAGTATCTGTATTATTCTGTATATATACACTGCACAGTACCACTTCTCCTGTCCTGTATACTGGGTGTAATTCTCAGTATCTGTATTATTCTGTATATATACACTGCACAGTACTACTTCTCCTGTCCTGTATACTGGGTGTAATTCTCAGTATCTGTATTATTCTGTATATATACACACTGCACAGTACCACTTCTCCTGTCCTGTATACTGGGTGTAATTCTCAGTATCTGTATTATTCTGTATATATACACACTGCACAGTACCACTTCTCCTGTCCTGTATACTGGGTGTAATTCTCAGTATCTGTATTATTCTGTATATATGGACACTGCACAGTACCACTTCTCCTGTCCTGTATACTGGGTGTAATTCTCAGTATCTGTATTATTCTGTATATATGGACACTGCACAGTACCACTTCTCCTGTCCTGTATACTGGGTGTAATTCTCAGTATCTGTATTATTCTGTATATATACACACTGCACAGTACCACTCCTCCTGTCCTGTATACTGGGTGTAATTCTCAGTATCTGTATTATTCTGTGTATATATGGACACTGCACAGTACCACTTCTCCTGTCCTGTATACTGGGTGTAATTCTCAGTATCTGTATTATTCTGTATATATATACACTGCACAGTACCACTTCTCCTGTCCTGTATACTGGGTGTGATTCTCAGTATCTGTATTATTCTGTATATATGTACACTGCACAGTACCACTTCTCCTGTCCTGTATACTGGGTGTAATTCTCAGTGTCTGTATTATTCTGTATATATGGACACTGCACAGTACCACTTCTCCTGTCCTGTATACTGGGTGTAATTCTCAGTATCTGTATTATTCTGTATATATGGACACTGCACAGTACCACTTCTCCTGTCCTGTATACTGGGTGTAATTCTCAGTATCTGTATTATTCTGTATATATGGACACTGCACAGTACCACTTCTCCTGTCCTGTATACTGGGTGTAATTCTCAGTATCTGTATTATTCTGTATATATATACACTGCACAGTACCACTTCTCCTGTCCTGTATACTGGGTGTAATTCTCAGTATCTGTATTATTCTGTATATACACTGCACAGTACCACTTCTCCTGTCCTGTATACTGGGTGTAATTCTCAGTATCTGTATTATTCTGTATATATATATACACACACTGCACAGTACCACTTCTCCTGTCCTGTATACTGGGTGTAATTCTCAGTATCTGTATTATTCTGTATATATATATACACACACTGCACAGTACTACTTCTCTCATTCTGTATATTTATGAGCGTCTTTTATACAGATGAAGGTTTATTTTACATCCATAATGTCGTCTCACATTTCTTTTTATGACTTAAACAATTTATAGTGAGGATTATATACAAATCTCAAGTTGTCCATGTCCAGAGCGTTAAGTGGAAGAAGCAGGATCTCCAGCAGCACAGAGTATGTCAGGAGAGGAGTGTGCTGATCATGTGGGAGGTGACAGGCTGAGCGTTACATAGTGGGAGGAGCAGGATCTCCAGCAGCACAGAGTATGTCAGGAGAGGAGTGTGCTGATCATGTGGGAGGTGACAGGCTGAGAGTTACATAGTGGGAGGAGCAGGATCCCCAGCAGCACAGAGTATGTCAGGAGAGGAGTGTGCTGATCATGTGGGGGGGGGGTCACAGGCTGAGAGTTACATAGTGGGAGGAGCAGAATCTCCAGCAGCACAGAGTATGTCAGGAGAGGAGTGTGCTGATCATGTGGCGGGTCACAGGCTGAGAGTTACATAGTGGGAGGAGCAGGATCCCCAGCAGCACAGAGTATGTCAGGAGAGGAGTTTGCTGATCATGTGGGAGGTCACAGGCTGAGAGTTACATAGTGGGAGGAGCAGGATCTCCAGCAGCACAGAGTATGTCAGGAGAGGAGTGTGCTGATCATGTGGGGGGGGGGGGGTCACAGGCTGAGAGTTACATAGTGGAAGGAGCAGGATCTCCAGCAGCACAGAGTATGTCAGGAGAGGAGTGTGCGGATCATGTGGGAGGTCACAGGCTGAGAGTTACATAGTGGAAGGAGCAGGATCCCAGCAGCACAGAGTATGTCAGGAGAGGAGTGTGCGGATCATGTGGGAGGTCACAGGCTGAGAGTTACATAGTGGGAGGAGCAGGATCCACAGCAGCACAGAGTATGTCAGGAGAGGAGTGTGCGGATCATGTGGGAGGTCACAGGCTGAGAGTTACATAGTGGGAAGAGCAGGATCCCCAGCAGCACAGAGTATGTCAGGAGAGGAGTGTGCGGATCATGTGGGAGGTCACAGGCTGAGAGTTACATAGTGGGAGGAGCAGGATCTCCAGCAGCACAGAGTATGTCAGGAGAGGAGTGTGCTGATCATGTGGGGGGGGGTCACAGGCTGAGAGTTACATAGTGGGAGGAGCAGGATCCCCAGTAGCACAGAGTATATCAGGAGAGGAGTGTGCTGATCTTGTGGGGGGGGGGGGGTCACAGGCTGAGAGTTACATAGTGGGAGGAGCAGGATCTCCAGCAGCACAGAGTATGTCAGGAGAGGAGTGTACTGATCATGTGGGGGTCACAGGCTGAGAGTTACATAGTGGGAGGAGCAGGATCTCCAGCAGCACAGAGTATGTCAGGAGAGGAGTGTGCTGATCATGTGGGAGGTCACAGGCTGAGAGTTACATAGTGGGAGAAGCAGGATCTCCAGCAGCACAGAGTATGTCAGGAGAGGAGTGTGCTGATCATGTGGGGGTCACAGGCTGAGAGTTACATAGTGGGAGGGGCAGGATCCCCAGCAGCACAGAGTATGTCAGGAGAAGAGTGTGCTGATCATGTGGGGGTCACAGGCTGAGAGTTACATAGTGGGAGGGGCAGGATCCCCAGGAGCTTACACTCTATTCACATCCGTGTTGTGGCTTACCGGATATATAACGGATTTGTATATATACCTGAGGACTCCGGGCTGTATATACTGTATGTACCTGAAGACACCGGGCTGTATATACTGTATATACCTGTGGACACTGGGCTGTATATACTGTATGTACCTGAGGACACCGGGCTGTATATACTGTATGTACCTGAAGACACTGGGCTGTATATACTGTATGTACCTGAGGACACCGGGCTGTATATACTGTATGTACCTGAGGACACCGGGCTGTATATACTGTATGTACCTGAGGACACCGGGCTGTATATACTGCATGTACCTGAGGACACCGGGCTGTATATATTGTATGTACCTGAGGACACCGGGCTGTATATACTGTATATACCTGAGGACACCGGGCTGTATATACTGCATGTACCTGAGGACACCGGGCTGTATATACTGCATGTACCTGAGGACACCGGGCTGTATATATTGTATATACCTGAGGACACCGGGCTGTATATACTGCATGTACCTGAGGACACCGGGCTGTATATACTGCATGTACCTGAGGACACCGGGCTGTATATATTGTATGTACCTGAGGACACCGGGCTGTATATACTGTATGTACCTGAAGACACCGGGCTGTATATACTGTATGTACCTGAGGACATCGGGCTGTATATACTGTATGTAGCTGAGGACACCGGGCTGTATATACTGTATGTACCTGAGGACACCGGGCTGTATATACTGTATGTACCTGAGGACACCGGGCTGTATATACTGTATGTAGCTGAGGACACCGGGTTGTATATACTGTATGTAGCTGAGGACACCGGGCTGTATATACCCGAGGACACCGGGCTGTATATACTGTATGTACCTGAGGACACCGGGCTGTATATACCTGAGGACACCGGGCTGTATATACTGTATGTACCTGAGGACACCGGGCTGTATATACCTTAGGATACCGGACTGTAAATACCTGAGGACACCGGGCTGTATATACCTGAAGACACTGGGCTGTATATACCTGAGGACACCGGGCTGTATATACTGTATATACCTGAGGACACCGGGCTGTATATACTGCATGTACCTGAGGACACCGGGCTGTATATACTGCATGTACCTGAAGACACCGGGCTGTATATACTGCATGTACCTGAGGACACCGGGCTGTATATACTGCATGTACCTGAGGACACCGGGCTGTATATAATGTATGTAACTGAGGACACCGGGCTGTATATACTGCATGTACCTGAGGACACCGGGCTGTATATACTGCATGTACCTGAGGACACCGGGCTGTATATATTGTATGTACCTGAGGACACCGGGCTGTATATACTGTATATACCTGAGGACACCGGGCTGTATATACTGCATGTACCTGAGGACACCGGGCTGTATATATTGTATGTACCTGAGGACACCGGGCTGTATATACTGCATGTACCTGAGGACACCGGGCTGTATATATTGTATGTACCTGAGGACACCGGGCTGTATATACTGTATATACCTGAGGACACCGGGCTGTATATACTGCATGTACCTGAGGACACCGGGCTGTATATACTGCATGTACCTGAGGACACCGGGCTGTATATACTGCATGTACCTGAGGACACCGGGCTGTATATACTGTATATACCTGAGGACACCGGGCTGTATATACTGCATGTACCTGAGGACACCGGGCTGTATATACTGCATGTACCTGAGGACACCGGGCTGTATATATTGTATGTACCTGAGGACACCGGGCTGTATATACTGTATATACCTGAGGACACCGGGCTGTATATACTGCATGTACCTGAGGACACCGGGCTGTATATACTGCATGTACCTGAGGACACCGGGCTGTATATATTGTATGTACCTGAGGACACCGGGCTGTATATACTGTATATACCTGAGGACACCGGGCTGTATATACTGCATGTACCTGAGGACACCGGGCTGTATATACTGCATGTACCTGAGGACACCGGGCTGTATATACTGTATGTACCTGAGGACACCGGGCTGTATATACTGCATGTACCGGAGGACACCGGGCTGTATATACTGCATGTACCGGAGGACACCGGGCTGTATATACTGCATGTACCTGTCACCTGCTGCTGTATACTGGACAGTGTCTCTTTATACCCGGCACTGTATTATATTTCTTTGTATATTGGGCTGCATTGTGCTGGTTATACCACCATGTACCGGTAGGGGGCGCTCGGCGATGACATTCTGCAGATGACTGCACATTCCCAGCTGTCATCCCCCCCATGTGACATGTAAATTATGCTGCAGTCCATTCGTTTATGAATCTGGGGCTGGGGGAGGGTGATCATATCTCGTTCTATGTAATGCAGGTGTAATAAATCATGTGCCCCCTACACAGAGCTCTGCCCCTACATGCCACGCATCCTGGCACAGCACTGGGCATCTAAATGTAATACACACGTGTATTAGAGTATTAGCCATGAAACGGCTCCCTATATAATACTCACCCCTATATGATACTGTCCCCTCTGATATACTGCCCCCTATATGATACTCACACCTATGATACCACCCCTATATAATACTCACCCTATATGATACCGCCCCTATATGATACTTTCCCTATATGATATTGCCACTATATAATACTGCCTTCTATATAACACTGCCCCTATATGATATCGCCCCTATATGATACCACCCCATATATAATACTCACCCCTATGTAATACTCAATCCCTATATGATACTGCCCATATAGGATATTGACCCTATATGATACCACCCCTATATAATACACACCCTCTATGATACCAACCCCTATATGATACTGCCTTCTATATGTCATACTGCCTCTATATGATATTGCCCCTATATGATACTGCCCCTGTATGATACCACCCCTATATGCTATTGCCCCTATATGATAATGCATTCAATATAATACTGCCCCAATGTGATATTGCCCCCTATATGATACTGCCCCTATATAATACCCCTATGATACGGTCTCTTAAAATACTGCCCTATATAATACCGCACCTATATAATACTCATCCCTATATCATATGATACTGCCCTCTATATGATACTGCCACTTAGTGAGAAACTAGACCTGGAGCGCACATCCCCCGGTCATACTCCGACCTCTCGCCGCCCGTCCCTACTCTGCTGGTTTTACCCCGAATGGCGGCCACTGCAACACCGCTCCTGCAGTGGGAGCCACACAGAGGTCCAGAAGCACCCATGCTGCCAGACCAAGTCCCCCCACAAGTGCAGCACTACAGCAACCGATACCACCCCACAACATGTGAGCAGATGGAATAATCTCACCATACCAAGCGCCCCTAGTGGCCAACCGAGAGCACAAGCAAGAGCAGAAACACAGAACCTCATGTTTATAAATTATACCGAGCGGCTTAGATCAAAGTATATAGTGGATGTGCTCTAAGTCTAGAGTCTCACTAAGTGACATTATCTATATGATACCGCCCCTATATAATACTGCCCTATATATTATACTGCCCCTATATGATATCACCCCTATATGATACTGCCCCATATACTATGCTGCCCTATATGATACCACCTTCTAAAGGATATAGCCCCCTATATGATATAGCCCCCTATATGATACTGCCCCATATATAATACTGCTCTTTATATTATACTGCCCCCTATATGATAATGCCCATATATAATACTGCCCCTATATGATATCACCCCATATGATACTGCCATCTATAGGATACCACCCATATATAATACTGCCCCCTATATAATACTTCCCCACATATGATACTGACCCCTATGGCATTGCCTTATATGATACTGCCCCATATAGAACACTGCCCCTATATAACACTACCCCTATAGAACACTGTCCATATACGATACTGCCCCTATATAACACTGACACATGCTATACGGTCCCATATATAAGACTGTCCCCTATAGAACACTGCCCCTATAGAGCAATGCCCCTATATAATACTGCTACTATATAACACTGCCCCTATACAATACTGCCCCTATATAATACTGTCCCTATACAATACTGCCCCCTATATAATACACGCAGCAGTTGTCCCATGTGACCCGCTCCCCCAGATCAGCTGCTGACGCTCCGGTTTCCTCTCTGGCTCTTGAGATTCTCACAGATCCTAATAAGTGGAGTCTGGAGCAGGGAGATCTGTGAGGAAACTGGAGAGGAGGCAGCGACTGATCTCACAGCCTAAAAATAATCCCAGCTCCAGCCCCGTCCATGCGATAGAAGCCCCCGGAGCGGGACCTGCCCTGACTGCAACAAGGAGCCCCAGCCCCCCACAAGGTAAGAATCAGGGACAGAATATTGTGGGGTCACAGTCCTGGGGGTGAACAGTCACCCCCTCTCTAGTCAGGATCAGGGTCTGGACCGTCATAAATTGTAGATTAACCCCTGATGTCCCTCGCCCCATCCTCCGCTGCCCTACATTCTCTGTCACTGCAGCTCCTCCATGTTGGGAAATTATTAGTATTTTCCCCAAAACTGTAAATATTATGATGCATTGTATCTATGTGTGACATCGAGCTGGATACATTGTATCCTCTCATACACGTTACACACATTGTATCCTCACATTACACACATTGTATCCCCCCATACACATCACACACGTTGTATCCCCCCATACACATCACACACATTGTATCCCCCCATACACATCACACACATTGTATCCCCTCATACACATCACACACATTGTATCCTCTCATACACATTACACACATTGTATCCCCTCATACACATCACACACATTGTATCCTCTCATACACATCACACACATTGTATCCTCTCATACACATCACACACATTGTATCCTCTCATACACATTACACACATTGTATCCCCTCCTACACATCACACACATTGTATCCCCTCATACACATCACACACATTGTATCCCCTCATACACATCACACACATTGTATCCCCTCATACACATCACACACATTGTATCCTCTCATACACATCACACACATTGTATCCTCTCATACACATCACACACATTGTATCCCCTCATACACATCACACACGTTGTATCCCCTCATACACATCACACACGTTGTATCCCCTCATACACATCACACACGTTGTATCCTCTCATACACATCACACACATTGTATCCCCTCATACACATCACACACATTTTATCCCCTCATACACATCACACACATTGTATCCCCTCATACACATCACACACGTTGTATCCTCTCATACACATCACACACATTGTATCCTCTCATACACATCACACACGTTGTATCCCCTCATACACATCACACACGTTGTATCCCCTCATACACATCACACACGTTGTATCCCCTCATACACATCACACACATTTTATCCCCTCATACACATCACACACATTTTATCCCCTCATACACATCACACACATTGTATCCCCTCATACACATTGTATCCCCTCATACACATCACACACATTGTATCCCCTCATACACATCACACACATTGTATCCCCTCATACACATCACACACATTGTATCCCCTCATACACATCACACACATTGTATCCCCTCATACACATCACACACATTGTATCCCCTCATACACATCACACACATTGTATCCCCTCATACACATCACACACATTGTATCCTCTCATACACATCACACACGTTGTATCCCCTCATACACATCACACACATTGTATCCCCTCATACACATCACACACGTTGTATCCTCTCATACACATCACACACATTGTATCCTCATACACATCACACACGTTGTATCCTCTCATACACATCACACACATTGTATCCTCATACATTACACACGTTGTATCCTCTCATACACATCACACACACGTTGTATCCTCTTATACACATTACACACGTTGTATCCCCTCATACATTACACACGTTGTATCCTCATACATTACACACGTTGTATACCCTCATACATTACACACGTTGTATCCCCCCATACACATCACACACATTGTATCCTCTCATACACATCACACACGTTGTATCCTCTCATACACATCACACACGTTGTATCCTCTCATACATTACACACGTTGTATCCTCTCATACACATCACACACACGTTGTATCCTCTTATACACATCACACACATTGTATCCTCTCATACACATTACACACGTTGTATACCCTCATACATTACACACGTTGTATCCCCTCATACACAGTATATAATGTCTGTACAGTAAACATCAGTTGTGTATAATACACAGGTCAGACATTATATATACATTGTGTTTTGTTACCATTTGCCGCAGTTTCTCTATTGCGTTTGTTTGGGACGTTTATGATCATTTTTGAGGTTTCACAATTTATCTTCATTTACCGTCTGATCTGATGTCATTTGTTTATTTTTCACAATCGTTTACCGTACGATGAGGATGATGAGAGTAGAAGGTCAGATCCTGATCTTACATTATTGGCTGATGCCAGGGACCAAGTTCTTAAGATGTTTCCCTGCTGTGTAACCCGTACTACATGACGTTCATACCCTGCGGACCGGTGATGTCATAAACCATTATAATATTATTAAAGGTCATTGAATCTCATCTCCCATATAAACAGTGCAGCAGATTTATCAAACGGATGAGACACCCGAAGGTGCTGAAAACCCCGGTCACCCCGAATCCCATTATCTACATTACACCTAGAAAGAATCTCCACAGTGGAGTCATTATGTATATACACACAGCACATTACTTATCCTGTATTATACTCCAGAGCTGCACTCACTATTCTGCTGGTGGAGTCACTGTGTACATACATTACATTACTTATCCTGTACTGATCCTGAGTTACATCCTGTATTATACTCCAGAGCTGTACTCACTATTCTGCTGGTGGAGTCACTGTGTACATACATTACATTACATTACTTATCCTGTACTGATCCTGAGTTATATCCTGTATTATACTCCAGAGCTGCACTCACTATTCTGCTGGTGGAGTCACTGTGTACATACATTACATTACTTATCCTGTACTGATCCTGCGTTATATCCTGTATTATACTCCAGAGCTGCACTCACTATTCTGCTGGTGGAGTCACTGTGTACATACATACATTACATTACTTATCCTGTACTGATCCTGAGTTACATCCTGTATTATACTCCAGAGCTGCACTCACTATTCTGCTGGTGGAGTCACTGTGTACATACATTACATTACTTATCCTGTACTGATCCTGAGTTACATCCTGTATTATACTCCAGAGCTGCACTCACTATTCTGCTGGTGGAGTCACTGTGTACATACATTACATTACTTATCCTGTACTGATCCTGAGTTATATCCTGTATTATACTCCAGAGCTACACTCACTATTCTGCTGGTGGAGTCACTGTGTACATACATTACATTACTTATCCTGTACTGATCCTGAGTTATATCCTGTATTATACTCCAGAGCTACACTCACTATTCTGCTGGTGGAGTCACTGTGTACATACATTACATTACTTATCCTGTACTGATCCTGAGTTACATCCTGTATTATACTCCAGAGCTGCGCTCACTATTCTGCTGGTGGAGTCACTGTGTACTTACATTACATTACTTATCCTGTACTGATCCTGAGTTACATCCTGTATTATACTCCAGAGCTGCACTCACTATTCTGCTGGTGGAGTCACTGTGTACATACATTACTTATCCTGTACTGATCCTGAGTTACATCCTGTATTATACTCCAGAGCTGCACTCACTATTCTGCTGGTGGAGTCACTGTGTACATACATTACATTACTTATCCTGTACTGATCCTGAGTTATATCCTGTATTATACTCCAGAGCTGCACTCACTATTCTGCTGGTGCAGTCACTGTGTACATACATTACATTACTTATCCTGTACTGATCCGGAGTTATATCCTGTATTATACTCTAGAGCTGCGCTCACTATTCTGCTGGTGCAGTCACTGTGTACATACATTACATTACTTATCCTGTACTGATCCTGAGTTATATCCTGTATTATACTCCAGAGCTGCACTCACTATTCTGCTGGTGGAGTCACTGTGTACATACATTACATTACTTATCCTGTACTGATCCTGAGTTACATCCTGTATTATACTCCAGAGCTGCACTCACTATTCTGCTGGTGGAGTCACTGTGTACATACATTACTTATCCTGCACTGATCCTGAGTTATATCCTGTATTATACTCCAGAGCTGCACTCACTATTCTGCTGGTGGAGTCACTGTGTATATACATTACATTACTTATCCTGTACTGATGCTGAGTTACATCCTGTATTATACTCCAGAGCTGCACTCACTATTCTGCTGGTGGAGTCACTGTGTACATACATTACATTACTTATCCTGTACTGATCCTGAGTTACATCCTGTATTATACTCCAGAGCTGCACTCACTATTCTGCTGGTGGAGTCACTGTGTACATACATTACATTACTTATCCTGTACTGATCCTGAGTTATATCCTGTATTATACTCCAGAGCTGCACTCACTATTCTGCTGTGAGCCATGAGGTGAAGTACAATGTAGTAATCGTCTGAGTCTTAATGTGGATTTGTGACCCCGTCTTTAGAATAAAGTGTGTAAATGTAGAGAAATGTTGGGGTGCAGCTGCAACACCCTGGAAACCATTAAGAAATTTCCTTCTTACTGTCAGATGTTTAGGAATTACGGATGAGTCTGGGGAAGGATTTTTCTGGTGCACATGAAGCTTCCTGCCTCGTAGAATAGGTTTATAGCTCCACATAATATAATGTTTAGCTTCATCTATCTTCATATGTTTTATACTCTGGTCACCTCTAGAGCTGCAGTCACAATTCTTTTCATGGTCCAGAACCTCACCGGACTTCACCGTTCCCTGCTGGTTCAGTGTCTGTATAAAGCGTGCTCTGCTGTCTTGCATTGTGGGTGCTGTGTGATTTACACCCGGAGCTGCTGATTAGTCTGTGAACAATGTAGGAGTTTAATACATGTGATTGGAGTATAGAACATGATGTAACTACAGCTCTGTATGTGACTAGAGTATAAGATAAGATGTCACCATGGAATAGTGACTACAGCTGTGGATGTGACTGGAGTATAAGACATGATGTAACATAAGAATTGTGAATGCAGCTCTGGATGTGACTGGAGTATGAGATGATGTAACAGCAGAATAGTGTATGCAGCTCTGGATGTGACTGGAGTCATTCCTCTTCCCCGTTGACTACTTATTATTTATTTTTCAGTGAGAAATGAGCCTCTCGTTCTGCGGTGACAACACGACGACCTCGTACAATGTGAATAACGGCGTGCTGAACAACATCTGCTTCCTGGACGCCCTGAACCTCGTGCCCCACGTCTTCCTGCTCTTTATAACCTTCCCGATTCTGTTCATAGGTGAGTGTCCAGGGGCAGAATCTAGTGCCTGGACGGGTAACACCGGGGTAAATACACTGTATGGAGAAAAGATTGTACTTCCCAACCGTCCCCGATTCAGCAAGACCGTCCCGGATTTCAAGCGCTGTCCCGGGCGGCCGGGGGTATGTCCCACTGTCAACTGTATCTGTGTCCTCAGGACGGAGATTTAGTTGAACCTAATGCTGATGCAGGGAACCATGAGCTCCCTGCTTCAGCACTAGTACAGAGGACTCCCCGGCACAGGGCTACTATAAGTCCTTCACTTCTTTATCCTCCAACTCCAGGGTAACCCCCACCCCCGAGTCCAGTGCACCTCGTAAGGGTGGAGGTTCAGCATCCCGGGGGACCCCTACCTCACCCTCCTCCGCACTTTGAAGAGCTGGAACCTCCATGAAGACTTGGTAGCGGTTACGGGAGGGACCCAGGGGGTGCAGGTCCGGCCTTCCATGGTCAGGAACACCCAGATCTTCTTTCCCTGTGTCCCTTTTTCCTTAGGCTGAACCCCCTCCTCCTCACCAACACTTCAGCCACTCGCTCTCCCCAGATCCTCCTGATCTCCTCCAGGGCATCTGTTTCGGGGGCAGGGTCCAGGTCAGGGCCAGAGATCACGCCAGTTGCCTGGGCTTCTCTACGCTCCCTCTTCTCCTGCCTTCGTTGGGTCCTCTCTTAGCGTTCTTCACTTGCCCTTGGGCTCCGCCGTCTCCGCATGCCTCCTCACCTGCAGCAGCCACCGCCCCACTTTCCTCTTCCACAGGTTTAGTGACACCATTGACCACCGACTGAACGGGTGACCTAAGACCCCACACAGGTGGCACCTAATCTGGGCACACGTTGCGGCCAGATGGCTACCTCCTCCGCAATGAGCGCACTTCTGCACCTTGCAGCCCGCCCTCAGGTGCGAAGGGTCACCACACCGGTGAGACAGATTCGGCTGCCCCTGGTAGAAGACAAGGATCCGATCTCTTCCCAGGAAAGCAGACGATGGTATGTGGGACACAGTTTTTCCCAGACGTTTAACTTTGACAATGATCCTGGGATCCCACCAGCATGTTCGGTCCGTAATGGACAAAACAAATTTCCGCCGCAAGTCCCGGACTGAACACAGTGCAGGGAGCCGGGCATCATAGCTATGTACGATGCTAGGAGTCCCTGCCTCGCTGCGGGACACTGTCCCTGTAATCATGTTTTCAGTACAGGACAGTAGTTCCACGGAGAGGCAGGGACTCCTAGCGTCGTACATAACTATGATGCTAGGAGCCCGGCTCTCTGCACTGCGTTCGGTCCAGGACTTGCGGCCGAAATACGTTCCGTCCATTACGGACCGACCATGCGCGTGTGAACCCAGCCTAATGGTCAAACTTAGACGTCTGGGAAAAACTGTGTCTGCGACACCTCTCAAAAACCATCATCATTCTGGAGCTTCATCAGGGCCTCTACCCAGGTACCATGTCACAAACCTGGGCTGATGGTGTAAGGAGAGTCCCCGGTCTGGGCCTGAACGCTGGAGTCCCAGGAGCTTCTGCACACACGACCACACCCGTCAGTCAATGACAAGTGCCGGATGTTATACACCTGGGGGGGAGGAGGAAACACCGGAATACAATGATGAACATGGGGGGGGGGTGTGTGTATACCGTCTCCGTTATACTGGGGCCTCCGTTATATTGCGGTCTCTGTTATATTGCGGTCTCTGTTATACTGCGGTCTCTGTTATACTGCGGTGCGGTCTCTGTTATACTGCGGTCTCTGTTATACTGCGGTCTCTGTTATACTGCGGTCTCCGTTATATTGCGGTCCCTGTTATACTGCGGTCTCCGTTATATTGCGGTCTCTGTTATATTGCGGTCTCTGTTATACTGCGGTCTCTGTTATACTGCGGTGCGGTCTCTGTTATACTGCGGTCTCCGTTATACTGCGGTCTCTGTTATATTGCGGTCTCCGTTATACTGCGGTCTCTGTTATATTGCGGTCTCTGTTATATTGCGGTCTCTGTTATACTGCGGTCTCCGTTATACTGCGGTCTCTGTTATATTGCGGTCTCCGTTATACTGCGGTCTCTGTTATATTGCGGTCTCCGTTATACTGCGGTCTCTGTTATATTGCGGTCTCTGTTATACTGCGGTCTCTGTTATATTGCGGTCTCTGTTATATTGCGGTCTCCGTTATACTGCGGTCTCTGTTATATTGCGGTCTCTGTTATATTGCGGTCTCTGTTATACTGCGGTCTCTGTTATACTGCGGTGCGGTCTCTGTTATATTGCGGTCTCTGTTATACTGCGGTCTCTGTTATACTGCGGTCTCTGTTATACTGCGGTCTCTGTTATACTGCGGTCTCTGTTATACTGCGGTCTCTGTTATACTGCGGTCTCTGTTATACTGCGGTCTCTGTTATACTGCGGTCTCTGTTATACTGCGGTCTCTGTTATACTGCGGTCTCTGTTATACTGCGGTCTCTGTTATACTGCGGTCTCTGTTATACTGCGGTCTCTGTTATATTGCGGTCTCTGTTATATTGCGGTCTCTGTTATACTGCGGTCTCTGTTATACTGCGGTCTCCGTTATACTGCGGTCTCCGTTATACTGCGGTCTCCGTTATACTGCGGTCTCCGTTATACTGCGGTCTCCGTTATACTGCGGTCTCCGTTATACTGCGGTCTCCGTTATACTGCGGTCTCTGTTATACTGCGGTCTCCGTTATACTGCGGTCTCCGTTATACTGCGGTCTCCGTTATACTGCGGTCTCCGTTATACTGCGGTCTCCGTTATACTGCGGTCTCTGTTATACTGCGGTCTCTGTTATATTGCGGCCTCCGTTATATTGCGGTCTCCGTTATACTGCGGTCTCCGTTATACTGCGGTGCGGTCTCTGTTATATTGCGGTCTCTGTTATACTGCGGTCTCTGTTATATTGCGGTCTCTGTTATACTGCGGTCTCCGTTATACTGCGGTCTCCGTTATACTGCGGTCTCCGTTATACTGCGGTCTCTGTTATACTGCGGTCTCTGTTATATTGCGGTCTCTGTTATATTGCGGTCTCTGTTATATTGCGGTCTCTGTTATACTGCGGTCTCCGTTATACTGCGGTCTCTGTTATACTGCGGTCTCTGTTATATTGCGGTCCCTGTTATATTGCGGTCTCTGTTATACTGCGGTCTCTGTTATACTGCGGTCTCCGTTATACTGCGGTCTCCGTTATACTGCGGTCTCTGTTATATTGCGGTCTCTGTTATATTGCGGTCTCTGTTATACTGCGGTCTCCGTTATACTGCGGTCTCCGTTATACTGCGGTCTCCGTTATACTGCGGTCTCTGTTATATTGCGGTCTCTGTTATATTGCGGTCTCTGTTATACTGCGGTCTCTGTTATATTGCGGTCTCTGTTATACTGCGGTCTCTGTTATACTGCGGTCTCTGTTATACTGCGGTCTCCGTTATACTGCGGTCTCTGTTATACTGCGGTCTCTGTTATACTGCGGTCTCCGTTATACTGCGGTCTCTGTTATACTGCGGTCTCCGTTATACTGCGGTCTCTGTTATATTGCGGTCTCCGTTATACTGCGGTCTCTGTTATATTGCGGTCTCCGTTATACTGCGGTCTCTGTTATACTGCGGTCTCTGTTATACTGCGGTCTCTGTTATATTGCGGTCTCTGTTATATTGCGGTCTCCGTTATACTGCGGTCTCCGTTATACTGCGGTGCGGTCTCTGTTATATTGCGGCCTCCGTTATATTGCGGTCTCTGTTATACTGCGGTCTCTGTTATACTGCGGTCTCTGTTATACTGCGGTCTCTGTTATATTGCGGTCTCTGTTATATTGCGGTCTCCGTTATACTGCGGTCTCCGTTATACTGCGGTGCGGTCTCTGTTATATTGCGGCCTCCGTTATATTGCGGTCTCCGTTATATTGCGGTCTCTGTTATACTGCGGTCTCTGTTATATTGCGGTCTCCGTTATACTGCGGTCTCTGTTATATTGCGGTCTCCGTTATATTGCGGTCTCTGTTATACTGCGGTCTCTGTTATACTGCGGTCTCCGTTATACTGCGGTCTCCGTTATACTGCGGTCTCCGTTATACTGCGGTCTCCGTTATACTGCGGTCTCCGTTATACTGCGGTCTCTGTTATACTGCGGTCTCTGTTATATTGCGGTCTCTGTTATATTGCGGTCTCTGTTATACTGCGGTCTCCGTTATACTGCGGTCTCTGTTATACTGCGGTCTCTGTTATACTGCGGTCTCCGTTATACTGCGGTCTCTGTTATACTGCGGTCTCCGTTATACTGCGGTCTCTGTTATATTGCGGTCTCCGTTATACTGCGGTCTCTGTTATATTGCGGTCTCCGTTATACTGCGGTCTCTGTTATACTGCGGTCTCTGTTATACTGCGGTCTCTGTTATATTGCGGTCTCTGTTATACTGCGGTCTCCGTTATACTGCGGTCTCTGTTATACTGCGGTCTCTGTTATATTGCGGTCTCTGTTATACTGCGGTCTCCGTTATACTGCGGTCTCTGTTATACTGCGGTCTCTGTTATACTGCGGTCTCTGTTATACTGCGGTGCGGTCTCTGTTATATTGCGGTCTCTGTTATACTGCGGTCTCTGTTATACTGCGGTGCGGTCTCTGTTATATTGCGGTCTCTGTTATACTGCGGTCTCTGTTATACTGCGGTCTCTGTTATACTGCGGTCTCTGTTATACTGCGGTGCGGTCTCTGTTATATTGCGGTCTCTGTTATATTGCGGTCTCTGTTATACTGCGGTCTCTGTTATACTGCGGTCTCTGTTATACTGCGGTCTCTGTTATACTGCGGTCTCCGTTATACTGCGGTCTCCGTTATACTGCGGTCTCTGTTATACTGCGGTCTCTGTTATATTGCGGTCTCTGTTATACTGCGGTCTCTGTTATACTGCGGTCTCTGTTATACTGCGGTCTCCGTTATACTGCGGTCTCTGTTATATTGCGGTCTCCGTTATACTGCGGTCTCTGTTATACTGCGGTCTCCGTTATACTGCGGTCTCCGTTATACTGCGGTCTCCGTTATACTGCGGTCTCTGTTATACTGCGGTCTCCGTTATACTGCGGTCTCTGTTATATTGCGGTCTCTGTTATACTGCGGTCTCCGTTATACTGCGGTCTCTGTTATACTGCGGTCTCTGTTATACTGCGGTCTCCGTTATACTGCGGTCTCTGTTATACTGCGGTCTCCGTTATACTGCGGTCTCCGTTATACTGCGGTCTCCGTTATACTGCGGTCTCCGTTATACTGCGGTCTCTGTTATACTGCGGTCTCTGTTATATTGCGGTCTCCGTTATACTGCGGTCTCTGTTATATTGCGGCCTCCGTTATATTGCGGTCTCCGTTATACTGCGGTCTCCGTTATACTGCGGTGCGGTCTCTGTTATATTGCGGTCTCTGTTATACTGCGGTCTCCGTTATACTGCGGTCTCTGTTATACTGCGGTCTCTGTTATACTGCGGTCTCTGTTATACTGCGGTCTCTGTTATATTGCGGTCTCTGTTATACTGCGGTCTCCGTTATACTGCGGTGCGGTCTCTGTTATACTGCGGTCTCTGTTATATTGCGGTCTCTGTTATATTGCGGTCTCTGTTATACTGCGGTCTCTGTTATACTGCGGTCTCTGTTATACTGCGGTCTCTGTTATACTGCGGTCTCTGTTATACTGCGGTCTCTGTTATACTGCGGTCTCTGTTATACTGCGGTCTCTGTTATACTGCGGTCTCTGTTATACTGCGGTGCGGTCTCCGTTATATTGCGGCCTCCGTTATACTGCGGTCTCTGTTATAATGCGGTCTCTGTTATACTGCGGTCTCCGTTATACTGCGGTCTCTGTTATACTGCGGTCTCTGTTATACTGCGGTCTCTGTTATATTGCGGTCTCTGTTATACTGCGGTCCCTGTTATATTGCGGTCCCTGTTATACTGCGGTCTCTGTTATACTGCGGTCTCTGTTATACTGCGGTCTCTGTTATACTGCGGTCTCTGTTATACTGCGGTCTCTGTTATACTGCGGTCTCTGTTATACTGCGGTCTCTGTTATACTGCGGTCTCTGTTATACTGCGGTGCGGTCTCTGTTATATTGCGGTCTCTGTTATATTGCGGTCTCTGTTATACTGCGGTCTCTGTTATACTGCGGTCTCTGTTATACTGCGGTCTCTGTTATATTGCGGTCTCTGTTATACTGCGGTCTCTGTTATACTGCGGTCTCCGTTATACTGCGGTCTCCGTTATACTGCGGTCTCTGTTATACTGCGGTCTCTGTTATACTGCGGTCTCTGTTATACTGCGGTCTCTGTTATACTGCGGTCTCTGTTATATTGCGGTCTCTGTTATATTGCGGTCTCTGTTATACTGCGGTCTCCGTTATACTGCGGTCTCTGTTATACTGCGGTCTCTGTTATACTGCGGTCTCTGTTATATTGCGGTCTCCGTTATACTGCGGTCTCCGTTATACTGCGGTCTCTGTTATATTGCGGCCTCCGTTATATTGCGGTCTCCGTTATACTGCGGTCTCTGTTATACTGCGGTCTCTGTTATATTGCGGTCTCTGTTATACTGCGGTCTCTGTTATACTGCGGTCTCTGTTATACTGCGGTCTCTGTTATACTGCGGTCTCCGTTATACTGCGGCCTCCGTTATATTGCGGTCCCTGTTATATTGCGGTCTCTGTTATACTGCGGTCTCTGTTATACTGCGGTCTCTGTTATACTGCGGTCTCTGTTATACTGCGGTCTCTGTTATACTGCGGTCTCTGTTATACTGCGGTCTCCGTTATACTGCGGCCTCCGTTATACTGCGGTCTCTGTTATACTGCGGTCTCTGTTATACTGCGGTCTCTGTTATATTGCGGTCTCTGTTATACTGCGGTCTCCGTTATACTGCGGTCTCTGTTATACTGCGGTCTCTGTTATACTGCGGTCTCCGTTATACTGCGGTCTCTGTTATACTGCGGTCTCTGTTATATTGCGGTCTCTGTTATACTGCGGTCTCTGTTATACTGCGGTCTCTGTTATACTGCGGTCTCTGTTATACTGCGGTCTCCGTTATACTGCGGTCTCTGTTATACTGCGGTCTCTGTTATACTGCGGTCTCTGTTATACTGCGGTCTCTGTTATACTGCGGTCTCCGTTATACTGCGGTGCGGTCTCCGTTATACTGCGGTCTCTGTTATATTGCGGTCTCTGTTATACTGCGGTCTCCGTTATACTGCGGTCTCCGTTATACTGCGGTCTCTGTTATACTGCGGTCTCTGTTATATTGCGGTCTCCGTTATACTGCGGTCTCTGTTATACTGCGGTCTCTGTTATATTGCGGTCTCTGTTATACTGCGGTCTCTGTTATACTGCGGTCTCTGTTATACTGCGGTCTCTGTTATACTGCGGTCTCTGTTATACTGCGGTCTCCGTTATACTGCGGTCTCCGTTATATTGCGGTCTCTGTTATACTGCGGTGCGGTCTCTGTTATATTGCGGTCTCCGTTATACTGCGGTCTCTGTTATACTGCGGTCTCTGTTATACTGCGGTCTCTGTTATATTGCGGTCTCCGTTATACTGCGGTCTCCGTTATACTGCGGTCTCTGTTATATTGCGGCCTCCGTTATATTGCGGTCTCCGTTATACTGCGGTCTCTGTTATACTGCGGTCTCTGTTATATTGCGGTCTCTGTTATACTGCGGTCTCTGTTATACTGCGGTCTCTGTTATACTGCGGTCTCTGTTATACTGCGGTCTCCGTTATACTGCGGCCTCCGTTATATTGCGGTCCCTGTTATATTGCGGTCTCTGTTATACTGCGGTCTCTGTTATACTGCGGTCTCTGTTATACTGCGGTCTCTGTTATACTGCGGTCTCTGTTATACTGCGGTCTCTGTTATACTGCGGTCTCCGTTATACTGCGGCCTCCGTTATACTGCGGTCTCTGTTATACTGCGGTCTCTGTTATACTGCGGTCTCTGTTATATTGCGGTCTCTGTTATACTGCGGTCTCTGTTATACTGCGGTCTCTGTTATACTGCGGTCTCTGTTATACTGCGGTCTCTGTTATACTGCGGTCTCTGTTATACTGCGGTCTCTGTTATACTGCGGTCTCTGTTATATTGCGGTCTCCGTTATACTGCGGTCTCTGTTATACTGCGGTCTCTGTTATATTGCGGCCTCCGTTATATTGCGGTCTCCGTTATACTGCGGTCTCCGTTATACTGCGGTCTCCGTTATACTGCGGTCTCTGTTATACTGCAGTCTCCGTTATACTGCGGCCTCCGTTATATTGCGGTCCCTGTTATATTGCGGTCTCTGTTATACTGCGGTCTCTGTTATACTGCGGTCTCTGTTATACTGCGGTCTCTGTTATACTGCGGTCTCTGTTATACTGCGGTCTCTGTTATACTGCGGTCTCCGTTATACTGCGGTCTCTGTTATACTGCGGTCTCTGTTATACTGCGGTCTCTGTTATACTGCGGTCTCTGTTATATTGCGGCCTCCGTTATATTGCGGTCTCCGTTATACTGCGGTCTCCGTTATACTGCGGTCTCCGTTATACTGCGGTCTCCGTTATACTGCGGCCTCCGTTATATTGCGGTCTCTGTTATACTGCGGTCTCTGTTATACTGCGGTCTCTGTTATATTGCGGTCCCTGTTATACTGCGGTCTCTGTTATACTGCGGTCTCTGTTATACTGCGGTCTCTGTTATACTGCGGTCTCCGTTATACTGCGGTGCGGTCTCTGTTATATTGCGGTCTCTGTTATACTGCGGTCTCTGTTATACTGCGGTCTCCGTTATACTGCGGTCTCTGTTATACTGCGGTCTCCGTTATACTGCGGTCTCTGTTATACTGCGGCCTCCGTTATACTGCGGTCTCTGTTATACTGCGGTCTCTGTTATATTGCGGTCTCTGTTATACTGCGGTCTCTGTTATACTGCGGTCCCTGTTATACTGCGGTCCCTGTTATACTGCGGTCCCTGTTATACTGCGGTCTCTGTTATACTGCGGTCTCTGTTATACTGCGGTGCGGTCTCCGTTATACTGCGGTCTCTGTTATATTGCGGTCTCCGTTATACTGCGGTCTCTGTTATACTGCGGTCTCTGTTATACTGCGGTCTCTGTTATATTGCGGTCTCCGTTATACTGCGGTCTCTGTTATACTGCGGTCTCTGTTATACTGCGGTCTCTGTTATACTGCGGTCTCTGTTATACTGCGGTCTCCGTTATACTGCGGTCTCTGTTATACTGCGGTCTCCGTTATACTGCGGTCTCTGTTATACTGCGGTCTCTGTTATACTGCGGTCTCTGTTATACTGCGGTCTCTGTTATACTGCGGTCTCTGTTATATTGCGGTCTCTGTTATACTGCGGTCCCTGTTATACTGCGGTCTCTGTTATATTGCGGTCTCTGTTATACTGCGGTCTCTGTTATATTGCGGTCTCCGTTATACTGCGGTGCGGTCTCTGTTATATTGCGGTCTCTGTTATATTGCGGTCTCCGTTATACTGCGGTGCGGTCTCTGTTATATTGCGGTCTCTGTTATACTGCGGTCTCTGTTATATTGCGGTCTCTGTTATATTGCGGTCTCTGTTATATTGCGGTCTCTGTTATACTGCGGTCTCTGTTATACTGCGGTCTCTGTTATACTGCGGTCTCTGTTATACTGCGGTCTCTGTTATATTGCGGTCTCTGTTATATTGCGGTCTCTGTTATACTGCGGTCTCTGTTATACTGCGGTCTCTGTTATACTGCGGTGCGGTCTCTGTTATATTGCGGTCTCTGTTATATTGCGGTCTCTGTTATACTGCGGTCTCTGTTATATTGCGGTCTCTGTTATACTGCGGTCTCCGTTATATTGCGGTCTCTGTTATACTGCGGTCTCTGTTATATTGCGGTCTCTGTTATACTGCGGTCTCTGTTATACTGCGGTCTCTGTTATATTGCGGTCTCTGTTATATTGCGGTCTCTGTTATACTGCGGTCTCTGTTATACTGCGGTCTCCGTTATATTGCGGCCTCCGTTATATTGCGGCCTCCGTATCTGCAGGGGGGCTTCATATCGCTGGGTCGGTGACCACTTTGCGCCTCTCGTTTATTTGACATTTTTGGATTATTTTCAGGATGGGGAAGTCAAAGCTCAAAGGTCCAAATCCATCACAACACGTGGCTGCACTTCCCGGGGCACAACCTGCGCTGGATCCTGACCTTCGTGCTGCTGTTTGTCCACGTGTGCGAGATCGCAGAGGGGATCATGTCAGACTCGTGAGTCCGCAACAAACACGCATCTTATACTCCACTCACATCCAGAGTTGCAGTCACTATTCTGCTGTGTATATTATATACTCCACTCACATCCAGAGCTGCAGTCACTATTCTGCTGTGTATATTATATACTCCACTCACATCCAGAGCTGCAGTCATTATTCTGCTGTTTGTATTATATACTCCAGTCACATCCAGAGCTGTAGTCACCATTCTGATGTTTATATTTTATATACTCCTGTCACATCCAGAGCTGCAGTCACCATTCTGTGCATACATCCTGCCTGTCATGCAGCTTTGGTTGTGTATGGTGGTATCTCTCCGCTCAGGATTTGTGTTGTCACCTTGTTGTGTGCAGGAACATGATGTCGCAGCACCTCCACCTGCACCTGTTCATGCCGGCGATTGTGGGATTTATTGCAGCAACGACCTCCATAATCTATTACCACAACATCGAGACCTCCAATTTCCCCAAACTGTTACTAGGTGAGAGCGCAAAAGGAGCGATGTAGCGAGAGTGCGGGAGAGACGGATGTAGCGAGAGTGCAGGAGAGACGGATGTAGAGAGAGTGCGGGAGAGATGGATGTAGAGAGAGTGCGGGAGAGACGGATGTAGAGAGAGTGCGGGAGAGACGGATGTAGAGAGAGTGCGGGAGAGACGGATGCAGAGAGAGTGCGGGAGAGACGGATGCAGAGAGAGTGCGGGAGAGACGGATGCAGAGAGAGTGCGGGAGAGACGGATGCAGAGAGAGTGCGGGAGAGACGGATGCAGAGCGAGTGCGGGAGAGACGGATGCAGAGCGAGTGCGGGAGAGACGGATGCAGAGCGAGTGCGGGAGAGACGGATGCAGAGCGAGCGCGGGAGAGACGGATGCAGAGCGAGCGCGGGAGAGACGGATGCAGAGCGAGCGCGGGAGAGACGGATGCAGAGCGAGCGCGGGAGAGACGGATGCAGAGCGAGCGCGGGAGAGACGGATGCAGAGCGAGCGCGGGAGAGACGGATGCAGAGCGAGCGCGGGAGAGACGGATGCAGAGCGAGCGCGGGAGAGACGGATGCAGAGCGAGCGCGGGAGAGACGGATGCAGAGAGAGCGCGGGAGAGACGGATGCAGAGAGAGCGCGGGAGAGACGGATGCAGAGAGAGCGCGGGAGAGACGGATGCAGAGAGAGCGCGGGAGAGACGGATGCAGAGAGAGCGCGGGAGAGACGGATGCAGAGAGAGCGCGGGAGAGACGGATGCAGAGAGAGCGCGGGAGAGACGGATGCAGAGAGAGCGCGGGAGAGACGGATGCAGAGAGAGCGCGGGAGAGACGGATGCAGAGAGAGCGCGGGAGAGACGGATGCAGAGAGAGCGCGGGAGAGACGGATGCAGAGAGAGCGCGGGAGAGACGGATGCAGAGAGAGCGCGGGAGAGACGGATGCAGAGAGAGCGCGGGAGAGACGGATGCAGAGCGAGCGCGGGAGAGACGGATGCAGAGCGAGCGCGGGAGAGACGGATGCAGAGAGAGCGCGGGAGAGACGGATGCAGAGCGAGCGCGGGAGAGACGGATGCAGAGAGAGCGCGGGAGAGACGGATGCAGAGAGAGCGCGGGAGAGACGGATGCAGAGAGAGCGCGGGAGAGACGGATGCAGAGAGAGCGCGGGAGAGACGGATGCAGAGAGAGCGCGGGAGAGACGGATGCAGAGAGAGCGCGGGAGAGACGGATGCAGAGAGAGCGCGGGAGAGACGGATGCAGAGAGAGCGCGGGAGAGACGGATGCAGAGCGAGCGCGGGAGAGACGGATGCAGAGCGAGCGCGGGAGAGACGGATGCAGAGCGAGCGCGGGAGAGACGGATGCAGAGCGAGCGCGGGGAGAGACGGATGCAGAGCGAGCGCGGGAGAGACGGATGCAGAGCGAGCGCGGGAGAGACGGATGCAGAGCGAGCGCGGGAGAGACGGATGCAGAGCGAGCGCGGGAGAGACGGATGCAGAGCGAGCGCGGGAGAGACGGATGCAGAGCGAGCGCGGGAGAGACGGATGCAGAGCGAGCGCGGGAGAGACGGATGCAGAGAGAGCGCGGGAGAGACGGATGCAGAGAGAGCGCGGGAGAGACGGATGCAGAGCGAGCGCGGGAGAGACGGATGCAGAGCGAGCGCGGGAGAGACGGATGCAGAGAGAGCGCGGGAGAGACGGATGCAGAGAGAGCGCGGGAGAGACGGATGCAGAGAGAGCGCGGGAGAGACGGATGCAGAGAGAGCGCGGGAGAGACGGATGCAGAGCGAGCGCGGGAGAGACGGATGCAGAGCGAGCGCGGGAGAGACGGATGCAGAGCGAGTGCAGCTCCGCAGTTGGGTGTTACTCAGTGTACGGTTTTCTGCTGTAGTAGTCGGGTCGGGCTGGTTTCCTCGGGTTCGGAGATCTTCCTCTTCCTCGTGTTGCAGCACTCGGTGATCGCGCTCTTATTATCTTGTACTTGTGGGCGGCCGGGGCGCAGCTATAGGGGGTGCAGATGTCGCCCCCGTGCCCTGATGCCTGATTTGCCCCAAGGACCCTCCACCTTATAACAAGATATGAGTATTATAAGGGGCAGGTGGGGGTCCTGGTGCCTCTGGTGGGGGTGATGTGGATTTTAACCCTTGTGTGTCTCTTTACAGCGCTCTTCCTCTATTGGGTCTTGGCATTTCTCTCTAAAACCATCAAGCTGGTGAAGTATTATGAGAATGACATTGGGGTGCACCAGTTACGGTTCTGCATCACGGGGGCCATGGTGGTTCTGTACGGGCTCCTCATGGCGGTGGAAATCAATGTCATCTGGATCCGGGTATGTCGTGGCGGTCTCTGCGCTCCTCCTGTCCGTACTCAGCCGCTCTCTCATATTGCTGTGCCCTCTCCTTCCAGAAATACGTCTTCTTCATGAGCCCCCAAAAAGTGAAGCCCCCCGAGGATCTCCAGGACCTGGGAGTGCGGTTCCTGCAGCCGTTCGTGAACTTACTGTCCAAAGCAACGTACTGGTGGATGAACCCGCTGATCATCGCTGCGCACAAGAGACCCATCGACCTGAAGACCATCGGGAAACTCCCCATCGCCATGAGATCGCTCACCAACTACGTCAGCCTGAAAGACGCCTACGACCAGCAGAAGGTAAAAGAGACTGCAGGGGGCGCTCACTGCTGCACCCCCACACATGTAGATAGTCGCTATACAGGACATCCCTGTGACTTATAAGGGGCCGGTGGGGAGAGGGGCCCAGCTCACAGTCCTGCACACGACTCTACCTTTATACAGCAGAGGCAACAATGTTACCAAGACGAGCTAAAAACACTGATACATTGTAACAAACCATCAGGACAGGAGAGAACTGCAGGACTAGGTCAGGATGGGTTTCAGCCTCTTGATGTAAATAAGAGTTTTCCCATTCACTTACAGCAAGCAGAGATCTTAAATATGGCAAAAAAAAATGGAGACACCAAGTCTATTAGAAAGTTCTACTATATGATTTATTATACAAGGAGTAAACGTGATGGTGATGATTATGATGATGAGGATGAAGGTGATGAGGATGATGATGAGGATGAAGGTGATGATGAGGATGAAGGTGATGATTGTGATGATGGCGATGATAAGGATGAAGGCGATGAGGATGAAGGTGAGAATGATGATGGTGATGAAGATGATGAGGATGATGGTGATGATGATGATGAAGATGATGGGGATGAAGGTGATGATGAGGATGAAGGTGATGATGAGGATGAAGGTGATGACAAGGATGAAGGTGATGATGAGGATGAAGGCGATGATGAGGATGAAGGTGATGAGGAGGATGATGAGGATGAAGGTGATGAGGATGATGATGAGGATGATGGTGATGATGAGGATGAAGGTGATGATGAGGATGAAGGTGATGATGAGGATGAAGGTGATGATGAGGATGAAGGTCATGATGAGGATGAAGGTGATGAGGATGAAGGTGATGATGAGGATGAAGGTGATGATGAGGATGAAGGTGATGATGAGGATGAAGGTGATGATGAGGATGAAGGTGATGATGAGGATGATGGTGATGATGAGGATGATGAGGATGAAGGTGATGATGAGGATGATGGTGATGATGAGGATGATGAGGATGAAGGTGATGATGAGGATGAAGGTGATGATGAGGATGAAGGTGATGATGAGGATGAAGGTGATGATGAGGATGAAGGTGATGATGAGGATGAAGGTGATGATGAGGATGAAGGTGATGATGAGGATGAAGGTGATGATGAGGATGAAGGTGATGATGAGGATGAAGGTGATGATGAGGATGAAGGTGATGATGAGGATGAAGGTGATGATGAGGATGAAGGTGATGATGAGGATGATGGTGATGATGAGGATGATGGTGATGATGAGGATGATGAGGATGAAGGTGATGATGAGGATGAAGGTGATGATGAGGATGAAGGTGATGATGAGGATGAAGGTGATGATGAGGATGAAGGTGATGATGAGGATGAAGGTGATGATGAGGATGAAGGTGATGATGAGGATGAAGGTGATGATGAGGATGAAGGTGATGATGAGGATGAAGGTGATGATGAGGATGATGATGATGATAGTGATGATGATGATGAAGATAGTGAGGAAGATGATGATGATAGTGAAGATGATGATGATGATGATAGTGAGGATGATGATGATAGTGAGGATGATGATGATAGTGAGGATGATGATGATGGTGAGGATGATGAGGATGATGATGATGATGAGGATGATGATGATGATGAGGATGATATGATTTATAAATCCCTGGGGTCACAGATGGTACATGTAATTCCTGTGTTCGCCGCGTGTTCCGCCGGGCGCTGTGGCGGGGGGTTGATGACGTTGTCGCCTCTTGCACGCTGATATTTGGCACTCGCTGCATTTTTCCATTATGAGGTGAGCCGCGATTCTCTGCCGACGTTTACACAAGTGTCTGGGAGGCGGCCAATCAGATTAGTGTAAAGTCTACTGCTCGGGAGACGTCACCAACTGGGGAGGGGCAAATGTTAAAGGGGCACTCCACCCATAATAGTGTCTGACAGGAAGGGAGGTCTCTGTATCTAATCCTATCATGTGTGATACTGTCTGCTGAGCTGTGTATCTAATCCTGTCATGTGTGATACTGACGGCTGAGCTGTGTATCTAATCCTATCATGTGTGATACTGTGCTGAGCCATGTATCTAATCCTATCATGTGTGATACTGTCCGCTAAACTGTGTATCTAATCCTATCATGTGTGATACTGTCTGCTGAGTGGTGTATCTAATCCTATCATGTGTGATACTGTCTGCTGAGCTGTGTATCTAATCCTATCATGTGTGATACAGTCTGCTGGGCAGTGTATCTAATCCTATCATGTGTGATACTGTCTGCTGAGTGGTGTATCTAATCCTGTCATGTGTGATACTGTCTGCTGAGCTGTGTATCTAATCCTATCATGTGTGATACTGTCTGCTGAGCTGTGTATCTAATCCCATCATGTGTGATACTGTCTGCTGAGCTGTGTATCTAATCCTATCATGTGTGATACTGTCTGCTGAGCCGTGTATCTAATCCAATCATGTGTGATACAGTCTGCTGGGCAGTTCCCGGAGATGATGGGGGTTGTAGTGCGGGCTGTTGATATTTGTCTTCCCTCCGTACAGAAGAAGGTGATTGATCGGCCTCACAAGACTCCGTCCATCTGGTTCGCCATCTATAAGGCGTTTGGTCGTCCGATCCTGTTGAGCAGCACGTTCCGCTATTTGGCGGATCTCTTGGGGTTCGCCGGTCCTCTCTGTATCTCGGGGATCGTCCAGCGTCTCGGAGCCACCAGTGAAACCAAGACGGAAGAAGTGAGTCCGGTCCTGCTGGTGATGGGGCCGCGGGGGAGGGGATGGCAGATGTGCAGATCGCAGTCCTGAGTGAGGTCAGTAAGCAAGCAGAGTTACTGTAAGATTAACCTTCATCTCCTCCGTCTCCAGGTCCTGCCCAGCACGGCCTTCATCAGCGTTCACTTCCTCTCCTCCAAGGGGTTTCTGGAGAATAACTTTGTTTTGGCCGTTCTCTTATTTTTGGCTCTAATTCTCCAGAGGACGTTCCTGCAAGCGTCGTATTACGTGACCATCGAGACCGGGGTCAACCTCCGCGGAGCGCTAATGGTGCGTAATAACATTCATAGCGACAATAACCCCACCGCCCCCTCCATCCGCTCACCTGCTCAGTCATATCTATTGCTCCCTGTTATCAGCTATTGTGGGCAGGGGAGACGCTGACCATAGTGATGAGTGACGGGGGGTGCGGAAATATCCCCTCCCCCATGATCACCCCTTTATATCACATATCATATATTCATCATATGTGACTGATATCAGCCGCTCCTCTTATATCACTCCAGCACTATTATATCCTCCAGAGACATTACATCATATGTGACTGATATCAGCCGCTCCTCTTATATCACTCCAGTACTATTATATCCTCCAGAGACATTACATCATGTGTGACTGATATCAGCCGCTCCTCTTATATCACTCCAGTACTATTATATCCTCCAGAGACATTACATCATATGTGACTGATATCAGCCGCTCCTCTTATAACACTCCAGTACTATTATATCCTCCAGAGACATTACATCATATGTGTGACTGATATCAGCCGCTCCTCTTATAACACTCAGTACTATTATATCCTCCAGAGACATTACATCATATGTGTGACTGATATCAGCCGCTCCTCTTATATCACTCCAGTACTATTATATCCTCCAGAGACATTACATCATATGTGTGACTGATATCAGCCGCTCCTCTTATATCACTCCTGTACTATTATATCCCCCAGAGACATTACATCATATGTGACTGATATCAGCCGCTCCTCTTATATCACTCCAGTACTATTATATCCTCCAGAGACATTACATCATGTGTGACTGATATCAGCCGCTCCTCTTATATCACTCCAGTACTATTATATCCTCCAGACATTACATCATATGTGTGACTGATATCAGCCGCTCCTCTTATATCACTCCAGTACTATTATATCCTCCAGAGACATTACATCATATGTGACTGATATCAGCCGCTCCTCTTATATCACTCCAGTACTATTATATCCTCCAGAGACATTACATCATATGTGACTGATATCAGCCGCTCCTCTTATATCACTCCAGTACTATTATATCCCCCAGAGACATTACATCATATATGTGACTGATATCAGCCGCTCCGCTTATAACACTCCAGTACTATTATATCCCCCAGAGACATTACATCATGTGTGACTGATATCAGCCGCTCCTCTTATATCACTCCAGTACTATTATATCCTCCAGAGACATTACATCATATGTGACTGATATCAGCCGCTCCTCTTATATCACTCCAGTACTATTATATCCTCCAGAGACATTACATCATATGTGTGACTGATATCAGCCGCTCCTCTTATATCACTCCAGCACTATTATATACTCCAGACATTACATCATATGTGACTGATATCAGCCGCTCCTCTTATAACACTCCAGTACTATTATATCCTCCAGACATTACATCATATGTGTGACTGATATCAGCCGCTCCTCTTATATCACTCCAGTACTATTATATCCTCCAGAGACATTACATCATATGTGTGACTGATATCAGCCGCTCCTCTTATATCACTCCAGTACTATTATATCCTCCAGAGACATTACATCATATGTGACTGATATCAGCCGCTTCTCTTATATCACCCCAGTACTATTATATCCTCCAGAGACATTACATCATATGTGTGACTGATATCAGCCGCTCCTCTTATATCACTCCAGCACTATTATATCCTCCAGAGACATTACATCATATGTGACTGATATCAGCCGCTCCTCTTATATCACTCCAGTACTATTATATCCTCCAGAGACATTACATCATATGTGTGACTGATATCAGCCGCTCCTCTTATATCACTCCAGTACTATTATATCCTCCAGAGACATTACATCATATGTGACTGATATCAGCCGCTCCTCTTATATCACTCCAGTACTATTATATCCTCCAGAGACATTACATCATATGTGACTGATATCAGCCGCTCCTCTTATATCACTCCAGCACTATTATATCCTCCAGAGACATTACATCATATGTGACTGATATCAGCCGCTCCTCTTATAACACTCCAGTACTATTATATCCCCCAGAGACATTACATCATGTGTGACTGATATCAGCCGTTCCTCTTATATCACTCCAGCACTATTATATCCTCCAGAGACATTACATCATATGTGTGACTGATATCAGCCGCTCCTCTTATATCACTCCAGTACTATTATATCCTCCAGAGACATTACATCATATGTGTCTGATATCAGCCGCTCCTCTTATATCACTCCAGCACTATTATATCCTCCAGAGACATTACATCATATGTGTGACTGATATCAGCCGCTCCTCTTATATCACTCCAGTACTATTATATCCTCCAGAGACATTACATCATATGTGACTGATATCAGCCGCTCCTCTTATATCACTCCACTACTATTATATCCTCCAGAGACATTACATCATATGTGACTGATATCAGCCGCTCCTCTTATATCACTCCAGCACTATTATATCCTCCAGAGACATTACATCATATGTGACTGATATCAGCCGCTCCTCTTATATCACTCCAGCACTATTATATCCTCCAGACATTACATCATATGTGACTGATATCAGCCGCTCCTCTTATATCACTCCAGTACTATTATATCCTCCAGAGACATTACATCATATGTGTGACTGATATCAGCCGCTCCTCTTATATCACTCCAGCACTATTATATCCTCCAGAGACATTACATCATATATGTGACTGATATCAGCCGCTCCTCTTATATCACTCCAGTACTATTATATCCTCCAGAGACATTACATCATATGTGACTGATATCAGCCGCTCCTCTTATATCACTCCAGCACTATTATATCCTCCAGAGACATTACATCATATATGTGACTGATATCAGCCGCTCCTCTTATATCACTCCAGTACTATTATATCCTCCAGAGACATTACATCATATGTGTGACTGATATCAGCCGCTCCTCTTATATCACTCCAGTACTATTATATCCTCCAGAGACATTACATCATATGTGTGACTGATATCAGCCACTCCTCTTATAACACTCCAGTACTATTATATCCTCCAGAGACATTACATCATATATGTGACTGATATCAGCCTCTCCTCTTATATCACTCCAGCACTATTATATCCCCCAGAGACATTACATCATATGTGACTGATATCAGCCGCTCCTCTTATATCACTCCAGTACTATTATATCCTCCAGAGACATTACATCATATGTGACTGATATCAGCCGCTCCTCTTATAACACTCCAGCACTATTATATCCTCCAGAGACATTACATCATGTGTGTGACTGATATCAGCCGCTCCTCTTATATCACTCCAGCACTATTATATCCTCCAGAGACATTACATCATATGTGTGACTGATATCAGCCGCTCCTCTTATATCACTCCAGCACTATTATATCCTCCAGAGACATTACATCATATATGTGACTGATATCAGCCGCTCCTCTTATATCACTCCAGCACTATTATATCCTCCAGAGACATTACATCATATGTGATTGATATCAGCCGCTCCTCTTATATCACTCCAGTACTATTATATCCTCCAGAGACATTACATCATATGTGACTGATATCAGCCGCTCCTCTTATATCACTCCAGTACTATTATATCCTCCAGAGACATTACATCATATGTGACTGATATCAGCCGCTCCTCTTATATCACTCCAGTACTATTATATCCTCCAGAGACATTACATCATATGTGACTGATATCAGCCGCTCCTCTTATAACACTCCAGTACTATTATATCCTCCAGAGACATTACATCATATGTGACTGATATCAGCCGCTCCTCTTATATCACTCCAGCACTATTATATCCTCCAGACATTACATCATATGTGACTGATATCAGCCGCTCCTCTTATATCACTCCAGTACTATTATATCCTCCAGAGACATTACATCATATGTGTGACTGATATCAGCCGCTCCTCTTATATCACTCCAGTACTATTATATCATCCAGAGACATTACATCATATGTGTGACTGATATCAGCCGCTCCTCTTATATCACTCCAGTACTATTATATCCTCCAGAGACATTACATCATATGTGACTGATATCAGCCGCTCCTCTTATATCACTCCAGTACTATTATATCCTCCAGAGACATTACATCATATGTGTGACTGATATCAGCTGCTCCTCTTATATCACTCCAGTACTATTATATCCTCCAGAGACATTACATCATATGTGTGACTGATATCAGCCGCTCCTCTTATAACAGTCCAGCACTATTATATCCTCCAGAGACATTACATCATATGTGTGACTGATATCAGCCGCTCCTCTTATATCACTCCAGTACTATTATATCCTCCAGAGACATTACATCATATGTGTGACTGATATCAGCCGCTCCTCGTATATCACTCCAGTACTATTATATCCTCCAGAGACATTACATCATATGTGTGACTGATATCAGCCGCTCCTCTTATAACACTCCAGCACTATTATATCCTCCAGAGACATTACATCATATGTGTGACTGATATCAGCCGCTCCTCTTATATCACTCCAGTACTATTATATCCTCCAGACATTACATCATATGTGTGACTGATATCAGCCGCTCCTCTTATAACACTCCAGTACTATTATATCCTCTAGAGACATTACATCATATGTGACTGATATCAGCCGCTCCTCTTATAACACTCCAGCTCTATTATATCCTCCAGAGACATTACATCATATGTGTGACTGATATCAGCCGCTCCTCTTATATCACTCCAGTACTATTATATCCTCCAGAGACATTACATCATATGTGTGACTGATATCAGCCGCTCCTCTTATATCACTCCAGCACTATTATATCCCCCAGAGACATTACATCATATGTGACTGATATCAGCCGCTCCTCTTATATCACTCCAGCACTATTATATCCTCCAGAGACATTACATCATATGTGACTGATATCAGCCGCTCCTCTTATATCACTCCAGTACTATTATATCCTCCAGAGACATTACATCATATATGTGACTGATATCAGACGCTCCTCTTATAACACTCCAGCACTATTATATCCTCCAGAGACATTACATCATGTGTGACTGATATCAGCCGCTCCTCTTATAACACTCCAGCACTATTATATCCTCCAGAGACATTACATCATATGTGTGACTGATATCAGCCGCTCCTCTTATAACACTCCAGCACTATTATATCCTCCAGAGACATTACATCATATGTGTGACTGATATCAGCCGCTCCTCTTATAACAGTCCAGCACTATTATATCCTCCAGAGACATTACATCATATGTGTGACTGATATCAGCCGCTCCTCTTATATCACTCCAGTACTATTATATCCTCCAGAGACATTACATCATATGTGTGACTGATATCAGCCGCTCCTCTTATAACACTCCAGCACTATTATATCCTCCAGAGACATTACATCATATGTGTGACTGATATCAGCCGCTCCTCTTATAACACTCCAGCACTATTATATCCTCCAGAGACATTACATCATATGTGTGACTGATATCAGCCGCTCCTCTTATATCACTCCAGCACTATTATATCCTCCAGACATTACATCATATGTGTGACTGATATCAGCCGCTCCTCTTATATCACTCCAGTACTATTATATCCTCCAGACATTACATCATATGTGTGACTGATATCAGCCGCTCCTCTTATAACACTCCAGTACTATTATATCCTCTAGAGACATTACATCATATGTGACTGATATCAGCCGCTCCTCTTATAACACTCCAGCTCTATTATATCCTCCAGAGACATTACATCATATGTGTGACTGATATCAGCCGCTCCTCTTATATCACTCCAGCACTATTATATCCTCCAGAGACATTACATCATATGTGTGACTGATATCAGCCGCTCCTCTTATAACACTCCAGTACTATTATATCCTCCAGAGACATTACATCATATGTGTGACTGATATCAGCCGCTCCTCTTATATCACTCCAGTACTATTATATCCTCCAGAGACATTACATCATATGTGTGACTGATATCAGCCGCTCCTCTTATATCACTCCAGCACTATTATATCCCCCAGAGACATTACATCATATGTGACTGATATCAGCCGCTCCTCTTATATCACTCCAGCACTATTATATCCTCCAGAGACATTACATCATATGTGACTGATATCAGCCGCTCCTCTTATATCACTCCAGTACTATTATATCCTCCAGAGACATTACATCATATATGTGACTGATATCAGACGCTCCTCTTATAACACTCCAGCACTATTATATCCTCCAGAGACATTACATCATGTGTGACTGATATCAGCCGCTCCTCTTATAACACTCCAGCACTATTATATCCTCCAGAGACATTACATCATATGTGTGACTGATATCAGCCGCTCCTCTTATAACACTCCAGCACTATTATATCCTCCAGAGACATTACATCATATGTGTGACTGATATCAGCCGCTCCTCTTATAACACTCCAGCACTATTATATCCTCCAGAGACATTACATCATATGTGTGACTGATATCAGCCGCTCCTCTTATATCACTCCAGTACTATTATATCCTCCAGAGACATTACATCATATGTGACTGATATCAGCCGCTCCTCTTATATCACTCCAGCACTATTATATCCTCCAGAGACATTACATCATATGTGTGACTGATATCAGCCGCTCCTCTTATAACACTCCAGTACTATTATATCCTCCAGAGACATTACATCATGTGACTGATATCAGCCGCTCCTCTTATATCACTCCAGTACTATTATATCCTCCAGAGACATTACATCATATGTGACTGATATCAGCCGCTCCTCTTATATCACTCCAGTACTATTATATCCTCCAGAGACATTACATCATATGTGACTGATATCAGCCGCTCCTCTTATATCACTCCAGTACTATTATATCCTCCAGAGACATTACATCATATGTGTGACTGATACCAGCCGCTTCTCTTATATCACTCCAGTACTATTATATCCTCCAGAGACATTACATCATATGTGTGACTGATATCAGCCGCTCCTCTTATATCACTCCAGCACTATTATATCCTCCAGAGACATTACATCATATGTGTGACTGATATCAGCCGCTCCTCTTATATCACTCCAGTACTATTATATCCTCCAGAGACATTACATCATATGTGTGACTGATATCAGCCGCTCCTCTTATATCACATCAGTACTATTATATCCTCCATACATTACATCATATGTGACTGATATCAGCCGCTCCTCTTATAACACTCCAGTACTATTATATCCTCCAGAGACATTACATCATATGTGTGACTGATATCAGCCGCTCCTCTTATATCACTCCAGTACTATTATATCCTCCAGAGACATTACATCATGTGTGTGACTGATATCAGCCGCTCCTCTTATATCACTCCAGCACTATTATACCCTCCAGAGACATTACATCATGTGTGTGACTGATATCAGCCGCTCCTCTTATAACACTCCAGCACTATTATATTCTCCAGAGACATTACATCATATGTGTGACTGATATCAGCCGCTCCTCTTATAACACTCCAGTACTATTATATCCTCCAGAGACATTACATCATATGTGTGACTGATATCAGCCGCTCCTCTTATATCACTCCAGTACTATTATATCCTCCAGAGACATTACATCATATGTGTGACTGATATCAGCCGCTCCTCTTATAACACTCCAGCACTATTATATCCTCCAGAGACATTACATCATATGTGTGACTGATATCAGCCGCTCCTCTTATATCACTCCAGTACTATTATATCCTCCAGAGACATTACATCATATGTGTGACTGATATCAGCCGCTCCTCTTATATCACTCCAGTACTATTATATCCTCCAGACATTACATCATATGTGACTGATATCAGCCGCTCCTCTTATATCACTCCAGTACTATTATATCCTCCAGACATTACATCATATGTGTGACTGATATCAGCCGCTCCTCCTATAACACTCCAGCACTATTATATCCTCCAGAGACATTACATCATATGTGTGACTGATATCAGCCGCTCCTCTTATATCACTCCAGCACTATTATATCCTCCAGAGACATTACATCATATGTGACTGATATCAGCCGATCCTCTTATATCACTCCAGCACTATTATATCCACCAGAGACATTACATCATATGTGACTGATATCAGCCGCTCCTCTTATAACACTCCAGTACTATTATATCCTCCAGAGACATTACATCATATGTGACTGATATCAGCCGCTCCTCTTATATCACTCCAGTACTATTATATCCTCCAGAGACATTACATCATATGTGACTGATATCAGCCGCTCCTCTTATAACACTCCAGTACTATTATATCCTCCAGAGACATTACATCATATGTGTGACTGATATCAGCCGCTCCTCTTATATCACTCCAGCACTATTATATCCTCCAGAGACATTACATCATATGTGTGACTGATATCAGCCGCTCCTCTTATATCACTCCAGCACTATTATATCCTCCAGAGACATTACATCATATGTGTGACTGATATCAGCCGCTCCTCTTATAACACTCAAGTACTATTATATCCTCCAGAGACATTACATCATATGTGTGACTGATATCAGCCGCTCCTCTTATATCACTCCAGTACTATTATATCCTCCAGAGACATTACATCATATGTGTGACTGATATCAGCCGCTCCTCTTATATCACTCCAGTACTATTATATCCTCCCGAGACATTACATCATATGTGTGACTGATATCAGCCGCTCCTCTTATATCACTCCAGTACTATTATATCCTCCAGAGACATTACATCATATGTGACTGATATCAGCCGCTCCTCTTATATCACTCCAGCACTATTATATCCCCCAGAGACATTACATCATATGTGACTGATATCAGCCGCTCCTCTTATATCACTCCAGCACTATTATATCCTCCAGAGACATTACATCATATGTGACTGATATCAGCCGCTCCTCTTATATCACTCCAGCACTATTATATCCTCCAGAGACATTACATCATATGTGACTGATATCAGCCGCTCCTCTTATATCACTCCAGCACTATTATATCCTCCAGAGACATTACATCATGTGTGACTGATATCAGCCGCTCCTCTTATAACACTCCAGCACTATTATATCCTCCAGAGACATTACATCATGTGTGACTGATATCAGCCGCTCCTCTTATATCACTCCAGCACTATTATACCCTCCAGAGACATTACATCATGTGTGTGACTGATATCAGCCGCTCCTCTTATAACACTCCAGCACTATTATATCCTCCAGAGACATTACATCATATGTGTGACTGATATCAGCCGCTCCTCTTATAACACTCCAGTACTATTATATCCTCCAGAGACATTACATCATATGTGTGACTGATATCAGCCGCTCCTCTTATATCACTCCAGTACTATTATATCCTCCAGAGACATTACATCATATGTGTGACTGATATCAGCCGCTCCTCTTATAACACTCCAGCACTATTATATCCTCCAGAGACATTACATCATATGTGTGACTGATATCAGCCGCTCCTCTTATATCACTCCAGTACTATTATATCCTCCAGAGACATTACATCATATGTGTGACTGATATCAGCCGCTCCTCTTATAACACTCCAGCACTATTATATCCTCCAGAGACATTACATCATATGTGTGACTGATATCAGCCGCTCCTCTTATATCACTCCAGCACTATTATATCCTCCAGAGACATTACATCATATGTGACTGATATCAGCCGCTCCTCTTATATCACTCCAGCACTATTATATCCTCCAGAGACATTACATCATATGTGTGACTGATATCAGCCGCTCCTCTTATATCACTCCAGCACTATTATATCCTCCAGAGACATTACATCATATGTGACTGATATCAGCCGATCCTCTTATATCACTCCAGCACTATTATATCCACCAGAGACATTACATCATATGTGACTGATATCAGCCGCTCCTCTTATAACACTCCAGTACTATTATATCCTCCAGAGACATTACATCATATGTGACTGATATCAGCCGCTCCTCTTATATCACTCCAGTACTATTATATCCTCCAGAGACATTACATCATATATGTGACTGATATCAGACGCTCCTCTTATAACACTCCAGCACTATTATATCCTCCAGAGACATTACATCATGTGTGACTGATATCAGCCGCTCCTCTTATAACACTCCAGCACTATTATATCCTCCAGAGACATTACATCATATGTGTGACTGATATCAGCCGCTCCTCTTATAACACTCCAGCACTATTATATCCTCCAGAGACATTACATCATATGTGTGACTGATATCAGCCGCTCCTCTTATAACAGTCCAGCACTATTATATCCTCCAGAGACATTACATCATATGTGTGACTGATATCAGCCGCTCCTCTTATATCACTCCAGCACTATTATATCCTCCAGACATTACATCATATGTGTGACTGATATCAGCCGCTCCTCTTATATCACTCCAGTACTATTATATCCTCCAGACATTACATCATATGTGTGACTGATATCAGCCGCTCCTCTTATAACACTCCAGTACTATTATATCCTCTAGAGACATTACATCATATGTGACTGATATCAGCCGCTCCTCTTATAACACTCCAGCTCTATTATATCCTCCAGAGACATTACATCATATGTGTGACTGATATCAGCCGCTCCTCTTATATCACTCCAGCACTATTATATCCTCCAGAGACATTACATCATATGTGTGACTGATATCAGCCGCTCCTCTTATATCACTCCAGCACTATTATATCCCCCAGAGACATTACATCATATGTGACTGATATCAGCCGCTCCTCTTATATCACTCCAGCACTATTATATCCTCCAGAGACATTACATCATATGTGACTGATATCAGCCGCTCCTCTTATATCACTCCAGCACTATTATATCCTCCAGAGACATTACATCATATGTGACTGATATCAGCCGCTCCTCTTATATCACTCCAGCACTATTATATCCTCCAGAGACATTACATCATGTGTGACTGATATCAGCCGCTCCTCTTATATCACTCCAGCACTATTATACCCTCCAGAGACATTACATCATGTGTGACTGATATCAGCCGCTCCTCTTATAACACTCCAGCACTATTATATCCTCCAGAGACATTACATCATGTGTGACTGATATCAGCCGCTCCTCTTATATCACTCCAGCACTATTATACCCTCCAGAGACATTACATCATGTGTGTGACTGATATCAGCCGCTCCTCTTATAACACTCCAGCACTATTATATCCTCCAGAGACATTACATCATATGTGTGACTGATATCAGCCGCTCCTCTTATAACACTCCAGTACTATTATATCCTCCAGAGACATTACATCATATGTGTGACTGATATCAGCCGCTCCTCTTATATCACTCCAGTACTATTATATCCTCCAGAGACATTACATCATATGTGTGACTGATATCAGCCGCTCCTCTTATAACACTCCAGCACTATTATATCCTCCAGAGACATTACATCATATGTGTGACTGATATCAGCCGCTCCTCTTATATCACTCCAGTACTATTATATCCTCCAGAGACATTACATCATATGTGTGACTGATATCAGCCGCTCCTCTTATAACACTCCAGCACTATTATATCCTCCAGAGACATTACATCATATGTGTGACTGATATCAGCCGCTCCTCTTATATCACTCCAGCACTATTATATCCTCCAGAGACATTACATCATATGTGACTGATATCAGCCGCTCCTCCTATAACACTCCAGCACTATTATATCCTCCAGAGACATTACATCATATGTGTGACTGATATCAGCCGCTCCTCTTATATCACTCCAGCACTATTATATCCTCCAGAGACATTACATCATATGTGACTGATATCAGCCGATCCTCTTATATCACTCCAGCACTATTATATCCACCAGAGACATTACATCATATGTGACTGATATCAGCCGCTCCTCTTATAACACTCCAGTACTATTATATCCTCCAGAGACATTACATCATATGTGTGACTGATATCAGCCGCTCCTCTTATAACACTCCAGCACTATTATATCCTCCAGAGACATTACATCATATGTGTGACTGATATCAGCCGCTCCTCTTATATCACTCCAGTACTATTATATCCTCCAGAGACATTACATCATATGTGTGACTGATATCAGCCGCTCCTCTTATATCACTCCAGTACTATTATATCCTCCAGAGACATTACATCATATGTGTGACTGATATCAGCCGCTCCGCTTATATCACTCCAGTACTATTATATCCTCCAGAGACATTACATCATATGTGTGACTGATATCAGCCGCTCCGCTTATATCACTCCAGTACTATTATATCCTCCAGAGACATTACATCATATGTGTGACTGATATCAGCCGCTCCTCTTATAACACTCCAGTACTATTATATCCTCTAGAGACATTACATCATATGTGACTGATATCAGCCGCTCCTCTTATAACACTCCAGCACTATTATATCCTCCAGAGACATTACATCATATGTGTGACTGATATCAGCCGCTCCTCTTATATCACTCCAGTACTATTATATCCTCCAGAGACATTACATCATATGTGACTGATATCAGCCGCTCCTCTTATAACACTCCAGTACTATTATATCCTCCAGAGACATTACATCATATGTGTGACTGATATCAGCCGCTCCTCTTATAACACTCCAGCACTATTATATCCTCCAGAGACATTACATCATATGTGTGACTGATATCAGCCGCTCCTCTTATATCACTCCAGCACTATTATATCCTCCAGAGACATTACATCATATGTGTGACTGATATCAGCCGCTCCTCTTATAACACTCAAGCACTATTATATCCTCCAGAGACATTACATCATATGTGTGACTGATATCAGCCGCTCCTCTTATATCACTCCAGTACTATTATATCCTCCAGAGACATTACATCATATGTGTGACTGATATCAGCCGCTCCTCTTATATCACTCCAGTACTATTATATCCTCCCGAGACATTACATCATATGTGTGACTGATATCAGCCGCTCCTCTTATATCACTCCAGCACTATTATATCCTCCAGAGACATTACATCATATGTGTGACTGATATCAGCCGCTCCTCTTATAACACTCCAGCACTATTATATCCTCCAGAGACATTACATCATATGTGACTGATATCAGCCGCTCCTCTTATATCACTCCAGTACTATTATATCCTCCAGAGACATTACATCATATATGTGACTGATATCAGACGCTCCTCTTATAACACTCCAGCACTATTATATCCTCCAGAGACATTACATCATGTGTGACTGATATCAGCCGCTCCTCTTATAACACTCCAGCACTATTATATCCTCCAGAGACATTACATCATATGTGTGACTGATATCAGCCGCTCCTCTTATAACACTCCAGCACTATTATATCCTCCAGAGACATTACATCATATGTGTGACTGATATCAGCCGCTCCTCTTATATCACTCCAGCACTATTATATCCTCCAGACATTACATCATATGTGTGACTGATATCAGCCGCTCCTCTTATATCACTCCAGCACTATTATATCCTCCAGAGACATTACATCATATGTGTGACTGATATCAGCCGCTCCTCTTATATCACTCCAGCACTATTATATCCCCCAGAGACATTACATCATATGTGACTGATATCAGCCGCTCCTCTTATATCACTCCAGCACTATTATATCCTCCAGAGACATTACATCATATGTGACTGATATCAGCCGCTCCTCTTATATCACTCCAGCACTATTATATCCTCCAGAGACATTACATCATATGTGACTGATATCAGCCGCTCCTCTTATATCACTCCAGCACTATTATATCCTCCAGAGACATTACATCATGTGTGACTGATATCAGCCGCTCCTCTTATAACACTCCAGCACTATTATATCCTCCAGAGACATTACATCATGTGTGACTGATATCAGCCGCTCCTCTTATATCACTCCAGCACTATTATACCCTCCAGAGACATTACATCATGTGTGTGACTGATATCAGCCGCTCCTCTTATAACACTCCAGCACTATTATATCCTCCAGAGACATTACATCATATGTGTGACTGATATCAGCCGCTCCTCTTATAACACTCCAGTACTATTATATCCTCCAGAGACATTACATCATATGTGTGACTGATATCAGCCGCTCCTCTTATATCACTCCAGTACTATTATATCCTCCAGAGACATTACATCATATGTGTGACTGATATCAGCCGCTCCTCTTATAACACTCCAGCACTATTATATCCTCCAGAGACATTACATCATATGTGTGACTGATATCAGCCGCTCCTCTTATATCACTCCAGTACTATTATATCCTCCAGAGACATTACATCATATGTGTGACTGATATCAGCCGCTCCTCTTATAACACTCCAGCACTATTATATCCTCCAGAGACATTACATCATATGTGTGACTGATATCAGCCGCTCCTCTTATATCACTCCAGCACTATTATATCCTCCAGAGACATTACATCATATGTGACTGATATCAGCCGCTCCTCCTATAACACTCCAGCACTATTATATCCTCCAGAGACATTACATCATATGTGTGACTGATATCAGCCGCTCCTCTTATATCACTCCAGCACTATTATATCCTCCAGAGACATTACATCATATGTGACTGATATCAGCCGATCCTCTTATATCACTCCAGCACTATTATATCCACCAGAGACATTACATCATATGTGACTGATATCAGCCGCTCCTCTTATAACACTCCAGTACTATTATATCCTCCAGAGACATTACATCATATGTGTGACTGATATCAGCCGCTCCTCTTATAACACTCCAGCACTATTATATCCTCCAGAGACATTACATCATATGTGTGACTGATATCAGCCGCTCCTCTTATATCACTCCAGCACTATTATATCCTCCAGAGACATTACATCATATGTGTGACTGATATCAGCCGCTCCTCTTATAACACTCAAGCACTATTATATCCTCCAGAGACATTACATCATATGTGTGACTGATATCAGCCGCTCCTCTTATATCACTCCAGTACTATTATATCCTCCAGAGACATTACATCATATGTGTGACTGATATCAGCCGCTCCTCTTATATCACTCCAGTACTATTATATCCTCCAGAGACATTACATCATATGTGTGACTGATATCAGCCGCTCCGCTTATATCACTCCAGTACTATTATATCCTCCAGAGACATTACATCATATGTGTGACTGATATCAGCCGCTCCGCTTATATCACTCCAGTACTATTATATCCTCCAGAGACATTACATCATATGTGTGACTGATATCAGCCGCTCCTCTTATAACACTCCAGTACTATTATATCCTCTAGAGACATTACATCATATGTGACTGATATCAGCCGCTCCTCTTATAACACTCCAGCACTATTATATCCTCCAGAGACATTACATCATATGTGTGACTGATATCAGCCGCTCCTCTTATATCACTCCAGTACTATTATATCCTCCAGAGACATTACATCATATGTGACTGATATCAGCCGCTCCTCTTATATCACTCCAGTACTATTATATCCTCCAGAGACATTACATCATATATGTGACTGATATCAGCCGCTCCTCTTATAACACTCCAGCACTATTATATCCTCCAGAGACATTACATCATGTGTGACTGATATCAGCCGCTCCTCTTATATCACTCCAGCACTATTATATCCTCCAGAGACATTACATCATATGTGTGACTGATATCAGCCGCTCCTCTTATAACACTCCAGCACTATTATATCCTCCAGAGACATTACATCATATGTGTGACTGATATCAGCCGCTCCTCTTATATCACTCCAGCACTATTATATCCTCCAGAGACATTACATCATATGTGTGACTGATATCAGCCACTCCTCTTATATCACTCCAGCACTATTATATCCTCCAGAGACATTACATCATATGTGACTGATATCAGCCGCTCCTCTTATAACACTCCAGTACTATTATATCCTCCAGAGACATTACATCATATGTGTGACTGATATCAGCCGCCCCTCTTATATCACTCCAGTACTATTATATCCTCCAGAGACATTACATCATATGTGTGACTGATATCAGCCGCTCCTCTTATATCACTCCAGCACTATTATATCCTCCAGAGACATTACATCATATGTGACTGATATCAGCCGCTCCTCTTATATCACTCCAGCACTATTATATCCTCCAGAGACATTACATCATATATGTGACTGATATCAGCCGCTCCTCTTATAACACTCCAGCACTATTATATCCTCCAGAGACATTACATCATGTGTGACTGATATCAGCCGCTCCTCTTATATCACTCCAGCACTATTATATCCTCCAGAGACATTACATCATATGTGTGACTGATATCAGCCGCTCCTCTTATAACACTCCAGCACTATTATATCCTCCAGAGACATTACATCATATGTGTGACTGATATCAGCCGCTCCTCTTATATCACTCCAGTACTATTATATCCTCCAGAGACATTACATCATATGTGTGACTGATATCAGCCGCTCCTCTTATATCACTCCAGCACTATTATATCCTCCAGAGACATTACATTATATGTGACTGATATCAGCCGCTCCTCTTATATCACTCCAGTACTATTATATCCTCCAGAGACATTACATCATATGTGACTGATATCAGCCGCTCCTCTTATATCACTCCAGTACTATTATATCCTCCAGAGACATTACATCATATGTGACTGATATCAGCCGCTCCTCTTATAACACTCCAGCACTATTATATCCTCCAGAGACATTACATCATATGTGTGACTGATATCAGCCGCTCCTCTTATATCACTCCAGCACTATTATATCCTCCAGACATTACATCATGTGTGTGACTGATATCAGCCGCTCCTCTTATATCACTCCAGCACTATTATATCCTCCAGAGACATTACATCATATGTGACTGATATCAGCCGCTCCTCCTATAACACTCCAGCACTATTATATCCTCCAGAGACATTACATCATATGTGTGACTGATATCAGCCGCTCCTCTTATATCACTCCAGCACTATTATATCCTCCAGAGACATTACATCATATGTGACTGATATCAGCCGATCCTCTTATATCACTCCAGCACTATTATATCCACCAGAGACATTACATCATATGTGACTGATATCAGCCGCTCCTCTTATAACACTCCAGTACTATTATATCCTCCAGAGACATTACATCATATGTGACTGATATCAGCCGCTCCTCTTATATCACTCCAGTACTATTATATCCTCCAGAGACATTACATCATATGTGACTGATATCAGCCGCTCCTCTTATAACACTCCAGTACTATTATATCCTCCAGAGACATTACATCATATGTGTGACTGATATCAGCCGCTCCTCTTATAACACTCCAGCACTATTATATCCTCCAGAGACATTACATCATATGTGTGACTGATATCAGCCGCTCCTCTTATATCACTCCAGTACTATTATATCCACCAGAGACATTACATCATATGTGACTGATATCAGCCGCTCCTCTTCTAACACTCCAGTACTATTATATCCTCCAGAGACATTACATCATATGTGTGACTGATATCAGCCGCTCCTCTTATATCACTCCAGTACTATTATATCCACCAGAGACATTACATCATATGTGACTGATATCAGCCGCTCCTCTTCTAACACTCCAGTACTATTATATCCTCCAGAGACATTACATCATATGTGTGACTGATATCAGCCGCTCCTCTTATATCACTCCAGCTCTATTATATCCTCCAGACATTACATCATATGTGTGACTGATATCAGCCGCTCCTCTTATATCACTCCAGCACTATTATATCCCCCAGAGACATTACATCATATGTGACTGATATCAGCCGCTCCTCTTATATCACTCCAGTACTATTATATCCTCCAGAGACATTACATCATATGTGTGACTGATATCAGCCGCTCCTCTTATATCACTCCAGTACTATTATATCCTCCAGAGACATTACATCATATGTGACTGATATCAGCCGCTCCTCTTATATCACTCCAGTACTATTATATCCTCCAGAGACATTACATCATATGTGTGACTGATATCAGCCGCTCCTCTTATATCACTCCAGTACTATTATATCCTCCAGAGACATTACATCATGTGTGACTGATATCAGCCGCTCCTCTTATATCACTCCAGCACTATTATATCCTCCAGAGACATTACATCATATGTGACTGATATCAGCCGCTCCTCTTATATCACTCCAGTACTATTATATCCTCCAGAGACATTACATCATATGTGTGACTCATATCAGCCGCTCCTCTTATATCACTCCAGTACTATTATATCCTCCAGACATTACATCATATGTGTGACTGATATCAGCCGCTCCTCTTATATCACTCCAGTACTATTATATCCTCCAGAGACATTACATCATATGTGTGACTGATATCAGCCGCTCCTCTTATAACACTCCAGTACTATTATATCCTCCAGAGACATTACATCATATGTGACTGATATCAGCCACTCCTCTTATATCACTCCAGTACTATTATATCCCCCAGAGACATTACATCATATGTGTGACTGATATCAGCTGCTCCTCTTATATCACTCCAGTACTATTATATGCTCCAGAGACATTACATCATATGTGACTGATATCAGCTGCTCCTCTTATAACACTCCAGTACTATTATATCCTCCAGACATTACATCATATGTGTGACTGATATCAGCCGCTCCTCTTATATCACTCCAGTACTATTATATCCTCCAGAGACATTACATCATATGTGTGACTGATATCAGCTGCTCCTCTTATATCACTCCAGCACTATTATATCCTCCAGAGACATTACATCATATGTGTGACTGATATCAGCCGCTCCTCTTATATCACTCCAGCACTATTATATCCTCCAGAGACATTACATCATATGTGACATATCAGCCGCTCCTCTTATATCACTCCAGTACTATTATACCCTCCAGAGACATTACATCATATGTGTGACTGATATCAGCCACTCCTCTTATAACACTCCAGTACTATTATATCCTCGACAGACATTACATCATATGTGTGACTGATATCAGCCGCTCCTCTTATAACACTCCAGTACTATTATATCCTCGACAGACATTACATCATATGTGTGACTGATATCAGCCGCTCCTCTTATATCACTCCAGTACTATTATATCCTCCAGAGACATTACATCATATGTGACTGATATCAGCCGCTCCTCTTATAACACTCCAGTACTATTATATCCTCCAGAGACATTACATCATATGTGTGACTGACATCAGCCGCTCCTCTTATATCACTCCAGTACTATTATATCCTCCAGAGACATTACATCATATGTGTGACTGATATCAGCCGCTCCTCTTATATCACTCCAGCACTATTATATCCTCCAGAGACATTACATCATATGTGTGACTGATATCAGCCGCTCCTCTTATATCACTCCAGTACTATTATATCCTCCAGAGACATTACATCATATGTGTGACTGATATCAGCCGCTCCTCTTATAACACTCCAGTACTATTATATCCTCGACAGACATTACATCATATGTGTGACTGATATCAGCCGCTCCTCTTATATCACTCCAGTACTATTATATCCTCCAGAGACATTACATCATATGTGACTGATATCAGCCGCTCCTCTTATAACACTCCAGTACTATTATATCCTCCAGAGACATTACCTCATATGTGACTGATATCAGCCGCTCCTCTTATAACACTCCAGTACTATTATATCCTCCAGAGACATTACATCATATGTGACTGATATCAGCCGCTCCTCTTATATCACTCCAGTACTATTATATCCTCCAGAGACATTACATCATATGTGTGACTGATATCAGCCGCTCCTCTTATATCACTCCAGCACTATTATATCCTCCAGAGACATTACATCATATGTGTGACTGATATCAGCCGCTCCTCTTATATCACTCCAGTACTATTATATCCTCCAGAGACATTACATCATATGTGTGACTGATATCAGCCGCTCCTCTTATATCACTCCAGTACTATTATATCCTCCAGAGACATTACATCATATGTGTGACTGATATCAGCCGCTCCTCTTATATCACTCCAGTACTATTATATCCTCCAGAGACATTACATCATATGTGACTTATATCAGCCGCTCTTCTTATAACACTCCAGTACTATTATATCCTCCAGAGACATTACATCATATGTGTGACTGATATCAGCCGCTCCTCTTATAACACTCCAGTACTATTATATCCTCCAGAGACATTACATCATATGTGACTGATATCAGCCGCTCCTCTTATATCACTCCAGTACTATTATATCCTCCAGAGACATTACATCATATGTGACTGATATCAGCCGCTCCTCTTATATCACTCCAGTACTATTATATCCTCCAGAGACATTACATCATATGTGACTGATATCAGCCGCTCCTCTTATATCACTCCAGCACTATTATATCCTCCAGAGACATTACATATGTGACTGATATCAGCCGCTCCTCTTATATCACTCCAGTACTATTATATCCTCCAGAGACATTACATCATATGTGACTGATATCAGCCGCTCCTCTTATAACACTCCAGTACTATTATATCCTCCAGACATTACATCATGTGTGACTGATATCAGCCGCTTCTCTTATATCACTGCAGCACTATTATATCCTCCAGAGACATTACATCATATGTGTGACTGATATCAGCCGCTCCTCTTATAACACTCCAGTACTATTATATCCTCCAGAGACATTACATCATATATGTGACTGATATCAGCCGCTCCTCTTATATCACTCCAGCACTATTATATCCTCCAGAGACATTACATCATATGTGACTGATATCAGCCGCTCCTCTTATAACACTCCTGTACTATTATATCCTCCAGAGACATTACATCATATGTGACTGATATCAGCCGCTCCTCTTATAACACTCCTGTACTATTATATCCTCCAGAGACATTACATCATATGTGTGACTGATATCAGCCGCTCCTCTTATATCACTCCAGCACTATTATATCCTCCAGAGACATTACATCATATGTGTGACTGATATCAGCCGCTCCTCTTATATCACTCCAGCACTATTATATCCTCCAGAGACATTACATCATATGTGTGACTGATATCAGCCGCTCCTCTTATATCACTCCAGTACTATTATATCCCCCAGAGACATTACATCATATGTGACTGATATCAGCCGCTCCTCTTATATCACTCCAGTACTATTATATCCTCCAGAGACATTACATCATATGTGACTGATATCAGCCGCTCCTCTTATATCACTCCAGTACTATTATATCCTCCAGAGACATTACATCATATATGTGACTGATATCAGCCGCTCCTCTTATATCACTCCAGCACTATTATATCCTCCAGAGACATTACATCATATGTGACTGATATCAGCCGCTCCTCTTATAACACTCCTGTACTATTATATCCTCCAGAGACATTACATCATATGTGTGACTGATATCAGCCGCTCCTCTTATATCACTCCAGCACTATTATATCCTCCAGAGACATTACATCATATGTGTGACTGATATCAGCTGCTCCTCTTATATCACTCCAGTACTATTATATCCTCCAGAGACATTACATCATATGTGTGACTGATATCAGCCGCTCCTCTTATAACACTCCAGCACTATTATACCCTCCAGAGACATTACATCATATGTGACTGATATCAGCCGCTCCTCTTATATCACTCCAGTACTATTATATCCCCCAGAGACATTACATCATATGTGACTGATATCAGCCGCTCCTCTTATATCACTCCAGTACTATTATAAGCTCTGGATTGTGAGGGTTGTCGTCCCTTTTAGGTTATAGCTGATGGTAATGATACGGTGACTTTTCCTTTACTTTCAGGCCATGATCTACAACAAAATCCTGAAGTTGTCCACCTCCAACATGTCCATGGGAGAGATGACTCTTGGGCAAATCAATAATTTGGTTGCCATCGAGACCAATCAGCTGATGTGGTTCCTTTTCTTATGTCCGAATCTGTGGGCGATGCCTGTTCAGGTACAGCATCCAAGTAAGGGAATCTATAATAAAGGGGCAAAATAAAAATGGGCACAAAACCACTAAACACATGTAAATAGATGATGTGGTGGTCACAATGTAACTATAATGTTATATATCAGTGATGTCAGTAACAGGGGGCGGGGCTGTGACAACCTCTCACACATGATATACAGGCTGGTTGTCAGTAGTAATAGATGAATAGCTGTGACTGTATATAAGATGTGTGGATCTCATGTCTGATCACAGTGTAATTATATTATATATCAGTGATGTCAGTAACAGGGGGCGGGGCTGTGACAACCTCTCACACATGATATACAGGCTGGTTGTCAGTAGTAATAGATGAATAGCTGTTACTGTATATAAGATGTGTGGATCTCATGTCTGATCACAATGTAATTATATTATATATCAGTGATGTCAGTAACGGGGCGGGGCTGTGACAACCTCTCACACATGATATACAGGCTGGTTGTCAGTAGTAATAGATGAATAGCTGTTACTGTATATAAGATGTGTGGATCTCATGTCTGATCACAGTGTAATTATATTATATATCAGTGATGTCAGTAACAGGGGGCGGGGCTGTGACAACCTCTCACACATGATATACAGGCTGGTTGTCAGTAGTAATAGATGAATAGCTGTTACTGTATATAAGATGTGTGGATCTCATGTCTGATCACAGTGTAATTATATTATATATCAGTGATGTCAGTAACAGGGGGCGGGGCTGTGACAACCTCTCACACATGGTATACAGGCTGGTTGTCAGTAGTAATAGATGAATAGCTGTTACTGTATATAAGATGTGTGGATCTCATGTCTGATCACAGTGTAATTATATTATATATCAGTGATGTCAGTAACAGGGGGCGGGGCTGTGACAACCTCTCACACATGATATACTGGCTGGTTGTCAGTAGTAATAGATGAATAGCTGTTACTGTATATAAGATGTGTGGATCTCATGTCTGATCACATGTAATTATATTATATATCAGTGATGTCAGGAACAGGGGGCGGGGCTGTGACAACCTCTCACACATGATATACAGGCTGGTTGTCAGTAGTAATAGATGAATAGCTGTTACTGTATATAAGATGTGTGGATCTCATGTATGATCACAGTGTAATTATATTATATATCAGTGATGTCAGTAACAGGGGGCGGAGCTGTGACAACCTCTCACACATGATATACAGGCTGGTTGTCAGTAGTAATAGATGAATAGCTGTTACTGTATATAAGATGTGTGGATCTCATGTCTGATCACATGTAATTATATTATATATCAGTGATGTCAGTAACAGGGGGCGGGGCTGTGACAACCTCTCACACATGATATACAGGCTGGTTGTCAGTAGTAATACATGAATAGCTGTGACTGTATATAAGATGTGTGGATCTCATGTCTGATCACATGTAATTATATTATATATCAGTGATGTCAGTAACAGGGGGCGGGGCTGTGACAACCTCTCACACATGATATACAGGCTGGTTGTCAGTAGTAATAGATGAATAGCTGTTACTGTATATAAGATGTGTGGATCTCATGTCTGATCACAATGTAATTATATATCAGTGATGTCAGTAACAGGGGGCGGGGCTGTGACAACCTCTCACACATGGTATACAGGCTGGTTGTCAGTAGTAATAGATGAATAGCTGTTACTGTATATAAGATGTGTGGATCTCATGTCTGATCACAGTGTAATTATATTATATATCAGTGATGTCAGTAACAGGGGGCGGGGCTGTGACAACCTCTCACACATGATATACAGGCTGGTTGTCAGTAGTAATAGATGAATAGCTGTGACTGTATATAAGATGTGTGGATCTCATGTCTGATCACAATGTAATTATATTATATATCAGTGATGTCAGTAACGGGGCGGGGCTGTGACAACCTCTCACACATGATATACAGGCTGGTTGTCAGTAGTAATAGATGAATAGCTGTTACTGTATATAAGATGTGTGGATCTCATGTCTGATCACAGTGTAATTATATTATATATCAGTGATGTCAGTAACAGGGGGCGGAGCTGTGACAACCTCTCACACATGGTATACAGGCTGGTTGTCAGTAGTAATAGATGAATAGCTGTTACTGTATATAAGATGTGTGGATCTCATGTCTGATCACAATGTAATTATATTATATATCAGTGATGTCAGTAACAGGGGGCGGGGCTGTGGCAACCTCTCACACATGGTATACAGGCTGGTTGTCAGTAGTAATAGATGAATAGCTGTTACTGTATATAAGATGTGTGGATCTCATGTCGGATCACAATGTAATTATATTATATATCAGTGATGTCAGTAACAGGGGGCGGGGCTGTGACAACCTCTCACACATGGTATACAGGCTGGTTGTCAGTAGTAATAGATGAATAGCTGTTACTGTATATAAGATGTGTGGATCTCATGTCTGATCACAGTGTAATTATATTATATATCAGTGATGTCAGTAACAGGGGGCGGAGCTGTGACAACCTCTCACACATGGTATACAGGCTGGTTGTCAGTAGTAATAGATGAATAGCTGTTACTGTATATAAGATGTGTGGATCTCATGTCTGATCACAATGTAATTATATTATATATCAGTGATGTCAGTAACAGGGGGCGGGGCTGTGACAACCTCTCACACATGATATACAGGCTGGTTGTCAGTAGTAATAGATGAATAGCTGTTACTGTATATAAGATGTGTGGATCTCATGTCTGATCACATGTAATTATATTATATATCAGTGATGTCAGGAACAGGGGGCGGGGCTGTGACAACCTCTCACACATGATATACAGGCTGGTTGTCAGTAGTAATAGATGAATAGCTGTTACTGTATATAAGATGTGTGGATCTCATGTATGATCACAGTGTAATTATATTATATATCAGTGATGTCAGTAACAGGGGGCGGAGCTGTGACAACCTCTCACACATGATATACAGGCTGGTTGTCAGTAGTAATAGATGAATAGCTGTTACTGTATATAAGATGTGTGGATCTCATGTCTGATCACATGTAATTATATTATATATCAGTGATGTCAGTAACAGGGGGCGGGGCTGTGACAACCTCTCACACATGATATACAGGCTGGTTGTCAGTAGTAATACATGAATAGCTGTGACTGTATATAAGATGTGTGGATCTCATGTCTGATCACATGTAATTATATTATATATCAGTGATGTCAGTAACAGGGGGCGGGGCTGTGACAACCTCTCACACATGATATACAGGCTGGTTGTCAGTAGTAATAGATGAATAGCTGTTACTGTATATAAGATGTGTGGATCTCATGTCTGATCACAATGTAATTATATATCAGTGATGTCAGTAACAGGGGGCGGGGCTGTGACAACCTCTCACACATGGTATACAGGCTGGTTGTCAGTAGTAATAGATGAATAGCTGTTACTGTATATAAGATGTGTGGATCTCATGTCTGATCACAGTGTAATTATATTATATATCAGTGATGTCAGTAACAGGGGGCGGAGCTGTGACAACCTCTCACACATGATATACAGGCTGGTTGTCAGTAGTAATAGATGAATAGCTGTTACTGTATATAAGATGTGTGGATCTCATGTCTGATCACAGTGTAATTATATTATATATCAGTGATGTCAGTAACAGGGGGCGGGGCTGTGACAACCTCTCACACGTGATATACAGGCTGGTTGTCAGTAGTAATAGATGAATAGCTGTTACTGTATATAAGATGTGTGGATCTCATGTCTGATCACAATGTAATTATATTATATATCAGTGATGTCAGTAACAGGGGGCGGGGCTGTGACAACGTCTCACACATGATATACAGGCTGGTTGTCAGTAGTAATAGAGGAATAGCTGTTACTGTATATAAGATGTGTGGATCTCATGTCTGATCACAGTGTAATTATATTATATATCAGTGATGTCAGTAACAGGAGGCGGAGCTGTGACAACCTCTCACACATGATATACAGGCTGGTTGTCAGTAGTAATAGATGAATAGCTGTGACTGTATATAAGATGTGTGGATCTCATGTCTGATCACAGTGTAATTATATTATATATCAGTGATGTCAGTAACAGGGGGCGGGGCTGTGACAACCTCTCACACATGATATACAGGCTGGTTGTCAGTAGTAATAGATGAATAGCTGTCACTGTATATAAGATGTGTGGATCTCATGTCTGATCACAATGTAATTATATTATATATCAGTGATGTCAGTAACAGGGGGCGGGGCTGTGACAACCTCTCACACATGATATACAGGCTGGTTGTCAGTAGTAATAGATGAATAGCTGTTACTGTATATAAGATGTGTGGATCTCATGTCTGATCACAATGTAATTATATTATATATCAGTGATGTCAGTAACAGGGGGCGGGGCTGTGACAACCTCTCACACATGGTATACAGGCTGGTTGTCAGTAGTGATAGATGAATAGCTGTTACTGTATATAAGATGTGTGGATCTCATGTCTGATCACAGTGTAATTATATTATATATCAGTGATGTCAGTAACAGGGGGCGGGGCTGTGACAACCTCTCACACATGATATACAGGCTGGTTGTCAGTAGTAATAGATGAATAGCTGTTACTGTATATAAGATGTGTGGATCTCATGTCTGATCACAGTGTAATTATATTATATATCAGTGATGTCAGTAACAGGGGGCGGGGCTGTGACAACCTCTCACACATGGTATACAGGCTGGTTGTCAGTAGTGATAGATGAATAGCTGTTACTGTATATAAGATGTGTGGATCTCATGTCTGATCACAGTGTAATTATATTATATATCAGTGATGTCAGTAACAGGGGGCGGGGCTGTGACAACTTCTCACACATGATATACGGGCTGGTTGTCAGTAGTAATAGATGAATAGCTGTTACTGTATATAAGATGTGTGGATCTCATGTCTGATCACAATGTAATTATATTATATATCAGTGATGTCAGTAACGGGGAGGGGCTGTGACAACCTCTCACACATGATATACAGGCTGGTTGTCAGTAGTATTAGATGAATAGCTGTTACTATATATAAGATGTGTGGATCTCATGTCTGATCACAGTGTAATTATATTATATATCAGTGATGTCAGTAACAGGGGGCGGGGCTGTGACAACCTCTCACACATGATATACGGGCTGGTTGTCAGTAGTAATAGATGAATAGCTGTTACTGTATATAAGATGTGTGGATCTCATGTCTGATCACAGTGTAATTATATTATATATCAGTGATGTCAGTACAGGGGGCGGGGCTGTGACAACCTCTCACACATGATATACAGGCTGGTTGTCAGTAGTAATAGATGAATAGCTGTTACTGTATATAAGATGTGTGGATCTCATGTCTGATCACATGTAATTATATTATATATCAGTGATGTCAGTAACAGGGGGCGGGGCTGTGACAACCTCTCACACATGATATACAGGCTGGTTTTCAGTAGTAATAGATGAATAGCTGTTACTGTATATAAGATGTGTGGATCTCATGTCTGATCACAATGTAATTATATTATATATCAGTGATGTCAGTAACAGGAGGCGGGGCTGTGACAACCTCTCACACATGATATACAGGCTGGTTTTCAGTAGTAATAGATGAATAGCTGTTACTGTATATAAGATGTGTGGATCTCATGTCTGATCACAATGTAATTATATTATATATCAGTGATGTCAGTAACAGGGGGCGGGGCTGTGACAACCTCTCACACATGATATACAGGCTGGTTGTCAGTAGTAATAGATGAATAGCTGTTACTGTATATAAGATGTGTGGATCTCATGTCTGATCACAGTGTAATTATATATCAGTGATGTCAGTAACAGGGGGCGGGGCTGTGACAACTTCTTAGTAACGGGGCTGTGACAACTTCTTACACATGATCAGGTGTAGTATTAGGTGTGTGGATCTCTGCGCAGGTTACACTGTGATGAATTTGTGAATTGATGCTGATTTCTGCCTTTGTTCTTGGTTATTTCTTGACGCTTCTTCTCTGTAGAGGTTTCTGGCTCTTGACGCTTCTTCTCTGTAGAGGTTTCTGGCTCTTGACGCTTCTTCTCTGTAGATGTTTCCGGCTCTTGACGCTTCTTCTCTGTAGATGTTTCTGGCTCTTGACGCTTCTTCTCTGTAGATGTTTCTGGCTCTTGACGCTTCTTCTCTGTAGATGTTTCTAGCTCTTGACGCTTCTTCTCTGTAGAGGTTTCTGGCTCTTGACGCTTCTTCTCTGTAGAGGTTTCTGGCTCTTGACGCTTCTTCTCTGTAGATGTTTCTGGCTCTTGACGCTTCTTCTCTGTAGAGGTTTCTGGCTCTTGACGCTTCTTCTCTGTAGAGGTTTCTGGCTCTTGACGCTTCTTCTCTGTAGATGTTTCTGGATCTTGACGCTTCTTCTCTGTAGATGTTTCTGGCTCTTGACGCTTCTTCTCTGTAGAGGTTTCTGGCTCTTGACGCTTCTTCTCTGTAGAGGTTTCTGGCTCTTGACGCTTCTTCTCTGTAGATGTTTCTGGATCTTGACGCTTCTTCTCTGTAGATGTTTCTGGCTCTTGACGCTTCTCTGTAGAGGTTTCTGGCTCTTGACGCTTCTTCTCTGTAGAGGTTTCTGGATCTTGACGCTTCTCTGTAGAGGTTTCTGGCTCTTGACGCTTCTTCTCTGTAGACGTTTCTGGCTCTTGACGCTTCTTCTCTGTAGAGGTTTCTGGCTCTTGACGCTTCTTCTCTGTAGATGTTTCTGGCTCTTGACGCTTCTTCTCTGTAGAGGTTTCTGGCTCTTGACGCTTCTTCTCTGTAGAGGTTTCTGCCTCTTGACGCTTCTTCTCTGTAGATGTTTCTGGCTCTTGACGCTTCTTCTCTGTAGAGGTTTCTGGCTCTTGACGCTTCTTCTCTGTAGAGGTTTCTGGCTCTTGACGCTTCTTCTCTGTAGATGTTTCTGGATCTTGACGCTTCTTCTCTGTAGATGTTTCTGGCTCTTGACGCTTCTCTGTAGAGGTTTCTGGCTCTTGACGCTTCTTCTCTGTAGAGGTTTCTGGATCTTGACGCTTCTCTGTAGAGGTTTCTGGCTCTTGACGCTTCTTCTCTGTAGACGTTTCTGGCTCTTGACGCTTCTTCTCTGTAGACGTTTCTGGCTCTTGACGCTTCTTCTCTGTAGAGGTTTCTGGCTCTTGACGCTTCTTCTCTGTAGATGTTTCTGGCTCTTGACGCTTCTTCTCTGTAGAGGTTTCTGGCTCTTGACGCTTCTTCTCTGTAGAGGTTTCTGGCTCTTGACGCTTCTCTGTAGACGTTTCTGGCTCTTGACGCTTCTTCTCTGTAGAGGTTTCTGGATCTTGACGCTTCTTCTCTGTAGAGGTTTCTGGCATTTGACGCTTCTTCTCTGTAGATGTTTCTGGCTCTTGACGCTTCTCTGTAGAGGTTTCTGGCTCTTGACGCTTCTTCTCTGTAGAGGTTTCTGGCTCTTGACGCTTCTTCTCTGTAGAGGTTTCTGGCTCTTGACGCTTCTTCTCTGTAGAGGTTTCTGGCTCTTGACGCTTCTTCTCTGTAGAGGTTTCTGGCTCTTGACGCTTCTTCTCTGTAGAGGTTTCTGGCTCTTGACGCTTCTTCTCTGTAGAGGTTTCTGGCTCTTGACGCTTCTTCTCTGTAGAGGTTTCTGGCTCTTGACGCTTCTTCTCTGTAGATGTTTCTGGCTCTTGACGCTTCTCTGTAGACGTTTCTGGCTCTTGACGCTTCTCTGTAGACGTTTCTGGCTCTTGACGCTTCTTCTCTGTAGACGTTTCTGGCTCTTGACGCTTCTTCTCTGTAGATGTTTCTGGATCTTGACGCTTCTTCTCTGTAGAGGTTTCTGGCTCTTGACGCTTCTTCTCTGTAGAGGTTTCTGGATCTTGACGCTTCTTCTCTGTAGAGGTTTCTGGCTCTTGACGCTTCTTCTCTGTAGATGTTTCCGGCTCTTGACGCTTCTTCTCTGTAGAGGTTTGTGGCTCTTGACGCTTCTTCTCTGTAGAGGTTTCTGGCTCTTGACCCTTCTTCTCTGTAGATGTTTCTGGCTCTTGATGTCTTCTTTCTCTTTACAGATCATTATGGGGGTCATCCTCTTATACAAGTTGCTGGGTGTCAGCGCTCTGGTTGGCGCGGCGGTCATCGTGTTGCTCGCTCCAGTACAATACTTTATTGCTACAAAGCTGGCAGAGGTGCAGAAGAACACCCTGGTGAGCGTGACCCCCGGGGCCCCCGGCCGGTGACTTTCAGTCTCTGTGGTAACATTTGTCTTGTTCTTTGATACTTCAGGATTATTCCACTGAGAGGTTAAAGAAAACAAACGAGATATTGAAAGGCATTAAACTTCTGAAGCTGTACGCCTGGGAGAACATCTTCTGCTCCAGCGTGGAGGAGACCAGGATGAAGGAGCTCACTAGTCTCAAGACATTTGCACTTCACACCTCACTCTCCAGTAAGTGTCTGGTGCTAATAAAAAAGGGGAGACGGGGACTTGTGGGACAGGTATTAAGTGGGACAGGTATTAAGTGGGACAGGTATTAAGTGGGACAGGTATTAAGTGGGACAGGTATTAAGTGGGACAGGTATTAAGTGGGACAGGTATTAAGTGGGACAGGTAGGGAGCATGCAGGTCAGGAGAGGGCAGGTAGGGAGCCGGACAGGTAGGGTGGAGTTCAGGTATTGAGCGGGACAGGTATTGAGCGGGACAGGTATTGAGCGGGACAGGTATTGAGCGGGACAGGTACTGAGCGGGACAGGTACTGAGGGGGCCAGGTACTGAGGGGGCCAGGTACTGAGGGGGCCAGGTACTGAGGGGGCCAGGTACTGAGGGGGCCAGGTACTGAGGGGGCCAGGTACTGAGGGGGCCAGGTACTGAGGGGGCCAGGTACTGAGGGGGACAGGTACTGAGCGGGACAGGTACTGAGGGGGACAGGTACTGAGGGGGACAGGTACTGAGGGGGACAGGTACTGAGGGGGACAGGTACTGAGGGGGACAGGTACTGAGGGGGACAGGTACTGAGGGGGACAGGTACTGAGGGGGACAGGTACTGAGGGGGACAGGTACTGAGGGGGACAGGTACTGAGCGGGACAGGTACTGAGGGGGCCAGGTACTGAGGGGGCCAGGTACTGAGGGGGCCAGGTACTGAGGGGGCCAGGTACTGAGGGGGCCAGGTACTGAGGGGGCCAGGTACTGAGGGGGCCAGGTACTGAGGGGGACAGGTACTGAGGGGGACAGGTACTGAGGGGGACAGGTACTGAGCGGGACAGGTACTGAGCGGGACAGGTACTGAGCGGGACAGGTAGGGAGGAGTTCAGGCGGTGGGCAGGACATGTTGGGAGGGAGCCAGGTAGGGAGCGGGGCAGGCAGGGAGCGGGGCCGGCAGGGAGCGGGGCAGGTAGGGAGGGCTGCAATATCTTCCATCTCTAGGGGCAGTGGAGAATGTGGAAACAATCAGTATGGTGTGTTGAGATGATAGGGACTAATAGAACTATGTGACCTGAGAGCGGATGATGGGAGTATATGGTCCAGTGGAGGGGGGGACTCTGCTGCCGGGGATTACATTCCGCTGACCTCTCAGAAACTGGGTCATTAGAACAGATGGGAAGATACCGGGCGATGCCGCAGCCTCAGCACATCCCGGGATAGAGAAAGCGGGGCAAGAGGGGCCGGGGAACAGGAGGGGTTAATAATGACCCTTTATTGACTGGACTGTATGCTACCTGGGGCTCAGGAAGGGTTCACATTGACCCTTTACTGACCAGTCCTCTCCAGCTCCTCCTCATTGTCATTGGTTGAACTTGCTGGCGATCAGTGGGTCGATCTTCCACCGGATCCGATCATTTTCCACCTATAAGATGCAGCAATTTTTGAAAACGAATCAGAAACATGACATGACTTTTCGCTGACGGCGGCTGGGTCTGTCAGTGCATGCTGGGAGTTGACTTGTCGCTGACGGCGGGTGGGTCTGTCAGTGCATGCTGGGAGTTGACTTGTCGCTGACGGCGGGTGGGTCTGTCAGTGCATGCTGGGAGTTGACTTGTCGCTGACGGCGGCTGGGTCTGTCAGTGCATGCTGGGAGTTGACTTTTCGCTGACGGCGGGTGGGTCTGTCAGTGCATGCTGGGAGTTGACTTGTCGCTGACGGCGGCTGGGTCTGTCAGTGCATGCTGGGAGTTGACTTTTCGCTGACGGCGGCTGGGTCTGTCAGTGCATGCTGGGAGTTGACTTGTCTCTGACGGCGGGTGGGTCTGTCAGTGCATGCTGGGAGTTGACTTTTCGCTGACGGCGGGTGGGTCTATCAGTGCATGCTGGGAGTTGACTTGTCGCTGACGGCGGGTGGGTCTGTCAGTGCATGCTGGGAGTTGACTTGTCGCTGACGGCGGCTGGGTCTGTCAGTGCATGCTGGGAGTTGACTTGTCGCTGACGGCGGGTGGGTCTGTCAGTGCATGCTGGGAGTTGACTTGTCGCTGACGGCGGCTGGGTCTGTCAGTGCATGCTGGGAGTTGACTTTTCGCTGACGGCGGCTGGGTCTGTCAGTGCATGCTGGGAGTTGACTTGTCTCTGACGGCGGGTGGGTCTGTCAGTGCATGCTGGGAGTTGACTTTTCGCTGACGGCGGGTGGGTCTATCAGTGCATGCTGGGAGTTGACTTGTCGCTGACGGCGGGTGGGTCTGTCAGTGCATGCTGGGAGTTGACTTGTCGCTGACGGCGGCTGGGTCTGTCAGTGCATGCTGGGAGTTGACTTGTCGCTGACGGCGGGTGGGTCTGTCAGTGCATGCTGGGAGTTGACTTGTCGCTGACGGCGGCTGGGTCTGTCAGTGCATGCTGGGAGTTGACTTTTCGCTGACGGCGGCTGGGTCTGTCAGTGCATGCTGGGAGTTGACTTGTCTCTGACGGCTGGGTCTGTCAGTGCATGCTGGGAGTTGACTTGTCGCTGACGGCGGGTGGGTCTGTCAGTGCATGCTGGGAATTGTACTTCTACAGACCTTTAATGCCTGTTACCTTGTGTATTTTGCAGTATTCATGAACGCAGCCATCCCCATAGCGGCCGTGCTGGCGGTAAGACCGGATCCCGTCACTGTATTGTCTGTACTGCAGTAACATTCCTTTACGCCGGCATCAATGGGAGCGGACGGCTGCCGGATTATCAGATATTCCGGATTACAGGACTTGCACTTTATATCTGTGTCTCTCTTTGGCTAAATTCAATTCAGCGCTTCCCCCTCCCCCCACTATTTTGGGGCTACTTATGACCATTTATAGATGGGGTGGTCGGGCTAATATTGGGGGTGACCTGAGTGGCATCTCCCTGGCAGAAGAGTCCAAAGTGAACTATGACCAAAAACATTTACCACCTTCATGGTTCATCTCTTTCCTGCTCTCCTCCTTTACTCTGCTGTCCTGCATTGTAGGAGATGTAGTGCTTACACCAGACACCCTACATTATAAGAGTATGTGCCTGGAGTATAAGACATGATATTACTGCAAATCTGTGACTGCAGCTCTGTAGGTGACTGGAGTATAAGACATGACGTAACAGCAGATCTGTGACTGCAGCTCTGGAAGTGACTGGAGTATAAGCCCTGACGTAACAGCAGATCTGTGACTTCAGCTCTGGATGTGACTGGAGTATAAGACATGACGTAACAGCAGATCTGTGACTGCAGCTCTGGAAGTGACTGGAGTATAAGACATGATGTAAAAGCAGAATACTGACTGCAGCTCTGGATGTGACTGGAGTATAAGACATGATGTCACAGTAGAATAGTGACTCCAGCTCTGGATGTGACTGGAGTATAAGACATGATATTACTGCAGCTCTGGATGTGACTAGAGTATAAGACACTTACACTCCAGTCACTTCCCCTAGTGATTGGCTGCAGCGGCAGGGAAATAAACAAAGATCAGCGGGAAATACCGGAGCATCGGCGCTGGAGCGGAATTGTCCCATAGATAGATACTTAGGATGAGAAGGGTCATAATACTAATCTGTGGGGTCTGACGACGGGGCACCCAACAATCCTGACATAGAGGGGGGCAGGTTATGTGTGCGCAGCCCCTCTACATAGAAATGATGGGAGTGCTGCCCCCACAGTCTGACCCCCATCATGTCCGTGCGGCTTCTCTCCCTATTGATAAGTCATTATGGGGGGCCCTCTTTGCTTTGATTGTCTAACCTTCTTCTTTGCTGTGTGATCCTCAGACGTTTGTGACCCATGAATACGTGGAGAACGAGGCCCTGACCCCGGCCAACGCCTTCGCCTCGCTGTCCTTGTTCCACATCCTGGTCACGCCGCTCTTTCTTCTCTCCACGGTGGTCAGGTTTGCGGTGAAGGCGCTGGTCAGGTGCGTCGTTACATTCCTTATTGGTATAGGGCACTTGTAAAGAGCAGTGATGGCCACTAGGGGCGCTGTTCTGACAGTCATGATACACAAGGTTAACGTTTGACTCCACCCAGAACGTAGTCAAGACTGAGCAACTTTCCGAGTAATGTTTTGGATGGGGCGTCCCCTCACTACTGTGATGTCACAGGTCAGACCTGTACGGAGACAATGGGGAACATTTATCAGTGGCGTCATCTACACACACTTTATTTCCACCTTTTTCCACCTTGTCATTTTTCAAACCTATGTTGTATGCTGATTCATTTCATAACATGTCTTTACAGTGACCAGAGAACCGGTTTTCTGAGACAGAGCTCCAAATCCCCTGCACAGACAGAGTTACAGGATAAATTCTCACTGCTTGCAGTTACCACCAGGGGGAGATCACTACATACAGATATATACAGCTCCCATAGAGTTACATGATAACTTTCTGCTGCCTGCAATCACCACTAGGGGGAGCTCACTACATACAGATATATACATCTCCCATAGAGTTAGGCCTCATGCACACGACCGTAAAAACACCTGTTATTGCGGGTCGTTATTACGACCCGCAATAACGGGCTCATAGGCTTCTGTTAGCCACGGGTACCTTCCCGTTTGCTCACGGGAAGGTACCCGTGCCGTTAAAAAAGATAGAACATGCCCTATTTCATGCCGTAATAACGGCACGGGCATCCCATAGAAGTCTATGGGGCTCCCGTAATCATGGGTGGCTCCGTGTGTTCACCCGTGATTACGGGAGCGTTGCGAGGTGAGGCGAGGTCAGGGGACTACCCGGTCTGCAGGCCACAGCCCAGTGGCGTAACTACCGCCGGGACTACAATGAAAACTATGGCAGAGCGGGGAGGTATCTCCCCGCTCTGCCATAAACAAGACATGTATCCCCTATCCTGTAAAAAATAAAAATAAAAGACGTTCATACTTACCGACAACTTCCTGCTTCTCCAGTCCGGTCTCCCGCCCGTTGCCTTGGTGACGCGTCCCTCTCGACATCCGGGCCGACGTCCTGGATGACGTTTCAGGCCATGTGACCGCTGCAGCCAATCACAGGTCAATCACAGGCTGCAGCGGTCACATGGACTGCCGCGTCATCCAGGGATGTCAGGCTGGATGTGAAGAGAGGGACGCGTCACCAAGACAACGGCCGGTAAGTATGAATTTCTTTAACTTTTATTACAGAAAAGGCTGTCCCTTCTCTCTATCCTGCACTGATAGAGAGAAGGGGCTGCCGATTAGTGCAGTGCTATTTTGCTGCCAAAAACGTGCTCGTAAATACGGGTGGAATACGGGTGACACAGGACCCATATTTACGCCAGTATTTACGGGTGTGAAAAAATACGGTCGTGTGCATGAGGCCTTACATGATAACATTCTGCTGCCTGCAGTCACCACTAGAGGGAGCTCACTACATACAGATATATACAGCTCCCATAGAGTTACATGATAACATTCTGCTGCCTGCAGTCACCACTAGAGGGAGCTCACTACATACAGATATATACAGCTCCCATAGAGTTACATGATAACATTCTGCTGCCTGCAGTCACCACTAGGGGGAGCTCACTACATACAGATATATACAGCTCCCATAGAGTTACATGATAACATTCTGCTGCCTGCAGCCACCACTAGTCGGAGCTCACTACATACAGATATATACAGCTCCCATAGAGTTACATGGTAACATTCTGCTGCCTGCAGTCACCACTAGGGGGAGCTCACTACATACAGATATATACAGCTCCCATAGAGTTACATGGTAACATTCTGCTACCTGCAGTCACCACTAGAGGGAGCTCACTACATACAGATATATACAGCTCCCATAGAGTTACATGATAACATTCTGCTGCCTGTAGTCACCACTAGGGGGAGCTCACTACATACAGATATATACAGCTCCCATAGAGTTACATGATAACATTCTGCTACCTGCAGTCACCACTAGAGGGAGCTCACTACATACAGATATATACAGCTCCCATAGAGTTACACGATAACATTCTGCTACCTGCAGTCACCACTAGAGGGAGTTCTCTACATACAGATATATATAGCTCCCATAGAGTTACATGATAACATTCTGCTGTCTGCAGTCACCACTAGGGGGAGCTCACTACATACAGATATATACAGCTCCCATAGAGTTACATGACTGGTGGTGACTGCAGGCTGCAGAATATTGTCATGTAACTCTATGGGAGCTGTATATATCTGTATGTAGTGAGCTCCCCCTAGTGGTGACTGCAGGCAGTAGAATGTTATCATGTAACTCTATGGGAGCTGTATATATCTGTATGTAGTGAGCTCCCCCTAGTGGTGACTGCAGGCAGCAGAATGTTACCATGTAACTCTATGGGAGCTGTATATATCTGTATGTAGTGAGCTCCCCCTAGTGGTGACTGCAGGCAGCAGAATGTTATCATGTAACTCTATGGGAGCTGTATATATCTGTATGTAGTGAGCTCCTCCTGGTGGTGGCTGCAGGCAGCAGAATGTTATCATGTAACTGTATGGGAGCTGTATATATCTGTATGTAGTGAGCTCCCCCTAGTGCTGACTGCAGGTAGCAGAATGTTATCATGTAACTCTATGGGAGCTGTATATATCTGTATGTAGTGAGCTCCCCCTAGTGGTGGCTGCAGGCAGCAGAATGTTATCATGTAACTCTATGGGAGCTGTATATATCTGTATGTAGTAAGCTCCCCCTAGTGGTGACTGCAGGCAGCAGAATGTTATCATGTAATTCTATGGGAGCTGTATATATCTGTATGTAGTGAGCTCCCCCTAGTGGTGGCTGCAGGCAGTAGAATGTTATCATGTAATTCTATGGGAGCTGTATATATCTGTATGTAGTGAGCTCCCCCTAGTGGTGGCTGCAGGCAGTAGAATGTTATCATGTAATTCTATGGGAGCTGTATATATCTGTATGTAGTGAGCTCCCTCTAGTGGTGGCTGCAGGCAGTAGAATGTTATCATGTAACTCTATGGGAGCTGTATATATCTGTATGTAGTGAGCTCCCCCTAGTGGTGACTGCAGGTAGTAGTAAGAATGTTATCATGTAACTCTATGGGAGCTGTATATATATCTGTATGTAGTGAGCTCCCCCTAGTGGTGGCTGCAGACAGCAGAATATTATCATGTTACTCTATGGGAGCTGTATATATCTGTATGTAGTGAGCTCCCCCTAGTGGTGGCTGCAGGCAGTAGAATGTTATCATGTAACTCTATGGGAGCTGTATATATCTGTATGTAGTGAGCTCCCCCTAGTGGTGACTGCAGGTAGTGAGAATGTTATCATGTAACTCTATGGGAGCTGTATATATCTGTATGTAGTGAGCTCCCCCTAGTGGTGACTGCAGGCAGCAGAATGTTATCATGTAACTCTATGGGAGCTGTATGTAGTGAGCTCCCCCTAGTGGTGACTGCAGGCAGCAGAATGTTATCATGTAACACCATGGGAGCTGTATATATCTGTATGCAGTGAGCTCCCCCTAGTGGTGACTGCAGGTAGTGAGAATGTTATCATGTAACTCTATGGGAGCTGTATATATCTGTATGTAGTGAGCTCCCCCTAGTGGTGACTGCAGGCAGCAGAATGTTATCATGTAACTCTATGGGAGCTGTATATATCTGTATGTAGTGAGCTCCCCCTAGTGGTGACTGCAGGCAGCAGAATGTTATCATGTAACTCTATGGGAGCTGTATGTATCTGTATGTAGTGAGCTCCCCCTAGTGGTGACTGCAGGCAGCAGAATGTTATCATGTAACTCTATGGGAGCTGTATATATCTGTATGCAGTGAGCTCCCCCTAGTGGTGACTGCAGGTAGTGAGAATGTTATCATGTAACTCTATGGGAGCTGTATATATCTGTATGTAGTGAGCTCCCCCTAGTGGTGACTGCAGGTAGTGAGAATGTTATCATGTAACTCTATGGGAGCTGTATATATCTGTATGTAGTGAGCTCCCCCTAGTGGTGACTGTAGGCAGCAGAATGTTATCATGTAACTCTATGGGAGCTGTATGTATCTGTATGTAGTGAGCTCCCCCTAGTGGTGACTGCAGGCAGCAGAATGTTATCATGTAACTCTATGGGAGCTGTATATATCTGTATGTAGTGAGCTCCCTCTAGTGGTGGCAGCAGGCAGCAGAATGTTATTATGTAACTCTATGGGAGCTGTATTTATCTGTATATAGTGAGCTCCCTCTAGTGGTGGCTGCAGGGAGCAGAATGTTATCATGTAACTCTATGGGAGCTGTATATATCTGTATGTAGTGAGCTCCCCCTAGTGGTGACTGCAGGCAGCAGAATGTTATCATGTAACTCTATGGGAGCTGTATATATCTGTATGTAGTGAGCTCCCCCTAGTGGTGACTGCAGGTAGTGAGAATGTTATCATGTAACTCTATGGGAGCTGTATATATCTGTATGTAGTGAGCTCCCCCTAGTGGTGACTGCAGGCAGCAGAATGTTATCATGTAACTCTATGGGAGCTGTATGTAGTGAGCTCCCCCTAGTGGTGACTGCAGGCAGCAGAATGTTATCATGTAACACCATGGGAGCTGTATATATCTGTATGCAGTGAGCTCCCCCTAGTGGTGACTGCAGGTAGTGAGAATGTTATCATGTAACTCTATGGGAGCTGTATATATCTGTATGTAGTGAGCTCCCCCTAGTGGTGACTGCAGGTAGTGAGAATGTTATCATGTAACTCTATGGGAGCTGTATATATCTGTATGTAGTGAGCTCCCCCTAGTGGTGACTGCAGGCAGCAGAATGTTATCATGTAACTCTATGGGAGCTGTATATATCTGTATGTAGTGAGCTCCCCCTAGTGGTGACTGCAGGCAGCAGAATGTTATCATGTAACTCTATGAGAGCTGTATGTATCTGTATGTAGTGAGCTCCCCCTAGTGGTGACTGCAGGCAGCAGAATGTTATCATGTAACTCTATGGGAGCTGTATATATCTGTATGCAGTGAGCTCCCCCTAGTGGTGACTGCAGGTAGTGAGAATGTTATCATGTAACTCTATGGGAGCTGTATATATCTGTATGTAGTGAGCTCCCCCTAGTGGTGACTGCAGGTAGTGAGAATGTTATCATGTAACTCTATGGGAGCTGTATATATCTGTATGTAGTGAGCTCCCCCTAGTGGTGACTGTAGGCAGCAGAATGTTATCATGTAACTCTATGGGAGCTGTATGTATCTGTATGTAGTGAGCTCCCCCTAGTGGTGACTGCAGGCAGCAGAATGTTATCATGTAACTCTATGGGAGCTGTATATATCTGTATGTAGTGAGCTCCCTCTAGTGGTGGCTGCAGGCAGCAGAATGTTATTATGTAACTCTATGGGAGCTGTATATATCTGTATGTAGTGAGCTCCCCCTAGTGGTGGCTGCAGGGAGCAGAATGTTATCATGTAACTCTATGGGAGCTGTATATATCTGTATGTAGTGAGCTCCCCCTAGTGGTGACTGCAGGCAGCAGAATGTTATCATGTAACTCTATGGGAGCTGTATATATCTGTATGTAGTGAGCTCCCCCTAGTGGTGACTGCAGGTAGTGAGAATGTTATCATGTAACTCTATGGGAGCTGTATATATCTGTATGTAGTGAGCTCCCCCTAGTGGTGACTGCAGGCAGCAGAATGTTATCATGTAACTCTATGGGGGCTGTATATATCTGTATGTAGTGAGCTCCCCCTAGTGGTGACTGCAGGCAGCAGAATGTTATCATGTAACTCTATGGGAGCTGTATACATCTGTATGTAGTGAGCTCCCCCTAGTGGTGACTGCAGGTAGTGAGAATGTTATCATGTAAGGCTACATTCACACGAGCGTATCAGATTCACGCAGGTGAAAACGCGCCTGATTCTGGTCCGTTACGCATCAGTGTGCTCAACTTATGGCATACGTTATTTACGCACTCGCAAAGCACATCTTTTTTTATTCTTTTCAATTGAATTGATGGGCAAATCCCGGATCACACACGCATGTGCGTCCTTGTGCGGTGCAGGGTTTTCACGCACCCATTGACTTCAGTGAGCGCGTTGGTTTGTGATAACGCACCAGTATAGGACATGCAGTGACTTTCACGCCATGGACTCTCGCTGCGTGCAAACTCCTGCATGTGTGAACCGCCCCGCCGAAATCAATGGCTCCTTGTTCTGTGCGTGATTTCTCTGCGCAGCACGCGGACGCACTTACTCTGTTTATGCAGGGGATTCGGAGCTCTGTATCAGAAAAATGAATTAGACCGCTATATAGATCTATTATGGGATCAACTCACGATGTTCAACCTATTTAGATCACACATTTTATTGTCCGTGTGGATCTTCTAAACCATTCTCTAAAACCGCCGTATCCGTCACCGTGTACTCAGATACAGCGATTGTGCGCCGGCCTCACATGGCTCCTCCTGAGGAAGTCTGGAGAAACTCCGGCATCTGATGATGATGATGATGATATTGATGATGGTGATAATAATGATGATGATGATATTGATGAGGATGATAATGATGATGATTTTACTGATGATGATGATGATGAAGATGATAATATTGATGATGATGATATTGAGGAGGATGATGATATTGATGATGATGATATTGATGATGATGATATTGATGATGATGATATTGAGGAGGATGATGATATTGATGATGATGATATTGAGGAGGATGATGATATTGATGATGATGATATTGAGGAGGATGATGATATTGATGATGATGATATTGATGATGATGATATTGATGATGATGATATTGAGGAGGATGATGATATTGATGATGATGATATTGATGATGATGATATTGAGGAGGATGATGATATTGATAATGAGGATGATGATATTGATGATGATGAGGATGATGATATTGATGATGATGATGATGATGATGATATTGATGATGATGATATTGATGATGATGAGGATGATGATATTGATGATGATGATGATATTGATGATGATGACATTGATCATGATGATATTGATGATGATATTGATGATGATGATGATGATGGTGAAGTCTCCTGTATTCATCACACAGTTATTTATGTAATGTCTCTGCGTCCTGTCGGAGTTGTGATTCCGTCTCGCTTCTCTCCCTCCAGTGTTCAGAAATTAAACGAGTTCTTCACGAGTGATGAGATCCGGGACGACAGCGCGAGGAATGAAGATTCTCCCGGCCTGTTCGACGCCTGCAGGAAACATCCTGGAATTGTATGTAGTGAGGGGACGGGTGACGCTGCTCTCCATAGACCTCACCGGAGAAACCATGTAACCGATGAGGAGACTTGTAATACCCTGATAATTAATAAATAACCCCCCGCAGACATGACCTATTCCTTATGCTTCAATTCCTCACCGTTTTTAAGATGTCTGCTTGCTGTCAATAAATGAAAACATTCTTGAGGCTGAAAACCTGTCCTGACCCGGTTACTTCTCAGACTTGGGGGTTGGTTACAATTATATCCAGCCTAGACAATCCTCTATGAGCTAAATGAATCAGAAACTTCCAGACTGATACATTGTAACAAACTATCAGGACAGGATAGAGATTTGTGTTGCTAATGTGTTCATCTCACAGACGATTGTCTAAAATGGATACAATTGTAACAAACCCCCCCAGCTGTGAGAAGTATTCGATTAGGACGGGTTATCAGCCTCTGGATGTAAAGTAGTGTTTCCATTTACTGACAGCAAGCAGGCATATTGAAAATGGTGAGGAATTGGGACATGAATACAGTAGAACTGAAAACATGGACTGAGGACATTGCAGGGTTATGACTGGAGGGTCATACACATTTCCTGCCTGCGGTACCGTAATGGGGTCTCCAGAGGTGCAGAGTGACCCCCTCGCTGTACCCCGGCCAGGCTGCAGGTATTACTCTGTATGCACAGCTCGTTCTGAGTACATCACATAGAGGGGGCGCTGTCTGTGACTCTTGTGTATACAGCATTTCGTTCTCTTTTTTGTAGCATTCAAGAGCCATCAACAGAAAACAGCCCCTGAGGTTCCAGCTGGACCGGTACGAGTCCCCGCGGAGACAGATACGCCCGCAAGACGGCGAGGAAGCCGCAATCAAGGTCCCTAGCATCCCATATCTCCGATTCACCTTATTAGCATGTTCTGGGGGGCAGCGTCCAGTACCAGAGACCCTCAATACACCGAACAAGGACAAATACCATGAATGATAACACTTTACATTGTCCCTCTACTGTTACGCCTGTCAGTGGGAGGCGTTAGATCTTCAGATTGCAGCACAGTCACGGCGGCTTCCATTCTCTTACAGGTGTATGGTGGATACTTCTCCTGGGGGACCGGATTAGCAACGTTATCCAATATAGATATTCAAATACCTACAGGTAAGAGCGCCTCCGCCCCAGACACCCACAGAGACACCCGCAGAGACACCCCACACACCCGCAGACACCTCACACCCTACCAAACACCCCCCCCCTGATTGTGTTAGATCATGTTTTATACTCCAGTCACATTCAGAGCTGCAGTCACATTTCTTTGAATTCTCCAAGTAGCCCCTGCTGCTTTAGTGCCTATACAGAGTTTGCTATGCGGTGGTGCATTGTGGGAGATGTAGTGTTTACACCAGACTGCATAATAGTCAGACGCTACATTTTCCACAATGCAATGCAGCAACAGAAACTTCTGAGGTGGGAAGAAAACGTCATCCGGCGCCATTCTTAAAAATATTCTTATAATTTTTGCTTAAAATTTCTGCCATTTTCCAGACGTCCTAATAACTCCTCAGTACGGGGCGCTACGACCTCCAGGGTGTGGAGAGGAGCGGCTCATACAGTGTAGGCCTCGCCCCTTTGTTTGTTATAACCAATCAGAGGAGCTAACAAGGGTCACATGACACACTTCCTGCAGCCAAACCTCCTAAGAAACAGCCAATTAACAGCCAGCAGGACACATGTTATAGGAAGTGTCCTCTCCACCAATCAGCAGAGCCCAGAGGAGTGACATGAAAATTCCCTTTAGCTCTGGCTCCATAGTAACTGGAAGAATCCCCTCATCCAACCAGCAGAGACTGAGAGGAGTCACATGACACGCTCCCTGCAGCTGTGATAGGAAAGACTGAGACTCTCCAGCCAATCAGCAGAACTAAGAGGTCACATGACCCATTAGAAACCGGAAGTGTCTCCTAAACCAATTAGCAGGCTTGAGTCAATCACATGACACACCTCTGTGGTGACCAATCAGCAGAGCTGAGAGGGGTCACGTGTCATATTTTCCTGAAGATGCGCAGGAAGGGGCGGAGTTGACATGACTTGTAAGCTTTTCTTTTATAGGCTCCTCCCATGTCTGTCACATGATAAGCCTGTCTTCATAGGGCTCTGTTGCTATGGAGACGCTGTGTAATAATCTCTGTGTTTTTTGGCGCAGGTCAGCTGACCATGGTGGTGGGACAGGTCGGATGCGGTAAATCCTCGCTGCTGCTCGCCATCCTCGGAGAAATGCAGACGCTGGAAGGAAGAGTTTGTTGGAACGAGTAAGTGGCGCAAAAAGCGTTTACTGTAATGGAACGTTATTTTGCAGACCGTCCGGCGGCGGCGGTGATATTACAGCGTTATACACAATAGATCGGTAATAACCTGACGCGAGGATGAATACGGCGGATCGCTGCGCTCACCCGTGTAATATCCCTTCAGCATTGAGCGAGTGTCCGCCGCGCGTCCAGCGGTAACGATGAGGGACGGCGCGCTCTACAGCTCATGTTTCTCTTTGTACGACACGTTGTGGCGCCCATATCGCAACATATTTTGTAATGACCTCACGAGAAGACGCTACGTCAAGTCCCGCCCACGTGAAAATGGCGCAGTGCAGTAATGGACACGCAGTACGCTCTGAGCGCCGCGGTGTAAGTCGATTTGTCGACATTTTTCTGCAGCGGTGATTCTGGCGCTCTTTCGTATTCCGCTCCCGCTCCTCCATGTTCCTCTTTTATTATTTTCTCCGTATTTTTGATCCTTTTCCGTCTCTGTATCCGGAATCCGTTCTGCATTTTATCCCTTTTATTAGACGCACGGGAAGACACGACGGCGGCGGCAGCGCTTTTCTTGTATGTCGCGTTCCGTTTTATGTTTGAGGTTATTTCGGATATTACCAGGATGTCCCCAGGACCGGCTCGCGGAGGTTACGGTGATGCGATATCTGATTAGATACGGTTTCCAGGGGCAAGACTTAGCCCCGCCCCTCAGAACCATGACACTTCCTGTTTCTAAGGAGTCAGGGCTGCAGGGGAACGAGTCATGTGACCCCTCTTACTGTGCTGATTGGCTGAGAGCTCACAGGGGGCGGAGTCTTGGAGGACACTTCCTGGGGCTGTTTCACGGGTGTCCGCGTGTCCTCTAGTTCTGGGTTATTATACTGTATCTAAGCCTCATGTGTGATACAGTCTCAGAAAACCAAGCAGCTCTACATTCCCCATCACGTGCTCCTGAGCCGGTGTATCTAAGCTCATCCTGTGTGATACAGTCCTGAATACTATAATGACCTCTGTTTTTCCTCCAGTGTAATAACAGATCAGTTTTTTCTAGACTTCTGTTCGCCTCGCGTTCCTCCGCCGCCGTGGTACCGGTGATTACGGTCAGAGGTGACGGAGGGTTATTTGCAGGACTCTCATATATAATCACTCTTTGCTGCACATTTCAGGCTCCCCCCTGAAGGTGAATGTGATGCAGACGAACTCCTCAGGTACTGACGTGTCCAGCGCGATAATCTCCAATCACACATCATTCCGGAAACCGCAAATCGCTGCTATTACGTGTAACACGGCGCGGAGTCCACGTATGTGGGGGGGGGGGGGGGGGGGACTACGATGCCATCCGTCCGGGACACGGCGCCGCCTAAATATTATATCAGTCACACATATGATGTAATGTCTCTGGAGGATATAATAGTACTGGAGTGATATAAGAGGAGCGGCTGATATCAGTCACATATGATGTAATGTCTCTGGAGGATATAATAGTACTGGAGTGATATAAGAGGAGCGGCTGATATCAGTCACATATATGATGTAATGTCTCTGGAGGATATAATAGTACTGGAGTGATATAAGAGGAGCGGCTGATATCAGTCACACATATGATGTAATGTCTCTGGAGGATATAATAGTACTGGAGTGATATAAGAGGAGCGGCTGATATCAGTCACACATATGATGTAATGTCTCTGTAGGATATAATAGTACTGGAGTGATATAAGAGGAGCGGCTGATATCAGTCACACATATGATGTAATGTCTCTGGAGGATATAATAGTACTGGAGTGTTATAAGAGGAGCGGCTGATATCAGTCACATATGATGTAATGTCTCTGGAGGATATAATAGTGCTGGAGTGATATAAGAGGAGCGGCTGATATCAGTCACACATATGATGTAATGTCTCTGGAGGATATAATAGTACTGGAGTGATATAAGAGGAGCGGCTGATATCAGTCACAGATGATGTAATGTCTCTGGAGGATATAATAGTGCTGGAGTGATATAAGAGGAGCGGCTGATATCAGTCACATATGATGTAATGTCTCTGGAGGATATAATAGTGCTGGAGTGATATAAGAGGAGCGGCTGATATCAGTCACACATATGATGTAATGTCTCTGGAGGATATAATAGTACTGGAGTGATATAAGAGGAGCGGCTGATATCAGTCACAGATGATGTAATGTCTCTGGAGGATATAATAGTGCTGGAGTGATATAAGAGGAGCGGCTGATATCAGTCACATATGATGTAATGTCTCTGGAGGATATAATAGTACTGGAGTGATATAAGAGGAGCGGCTGATATCAGTCACATATGATGTAATGTCTCTGGAGGATATAATAGTGCTGGAGTGATATAAGAGGAGCGGCTGATATCAGTCACACATATGATGTAATGTCTCTGGAGGATATAATAGTACTGGAGTGATATAAGAGGAGCGGCTGATATCAGTCACACATATGATGTAATGTCTCTGGAGGATATAATAGTACTGGAGTGATATAAGAGGAGTGGCTGATATCAGTCACATATGATGTAATGTCTCTGGAGGATATAATAGTACTGGAGTGTTATAAGAGGAGCGGCTGATATCAGTCACACATATGATGTAATGTCTCTGGAGGATATAATAGTACTGGAGTGATATAAGAGGAGCGGCTGATATCAGTCACATATGATGTAATGTCTCTGGAGGATATAATAGTACTGGAGTGTTTATAAGAGGAGCGGCTGATATCTCTCTGGAGGATATAATAGTACTGGAGTGATATAAGAGGAGCGGCTGATATCAGTCACATATGATGTAATGTCTCTGGATGATATAATAGTGCTGGAGTGATATAAGAGGAGCGGCTGATATCAGTCACACATATGATGTAATGTCTCTGGATGATATAATAGTGCTGGAGTGATATAAGAGGAGCGGCTGATATCAGTCACACATATGATGTAATGTCTGTAGGATATAATAGTGCTGGAGTGATATAAGAGGAGCGGCTGATATCAGTCACAGATGATGTAATGTCTCTGGAGGATATAATAGTGCTGTAGTGATATAAGAGGAGCGGCTGATATCAGTCACATATGATGTAATGTCTCTGGAGGATATAATAGTACTGGAGTGATATAAGAGGAGCGGCTGATATCAGTCACATATGATGTAATGTCTGGAGGATATAATAGTACTGGAGTGATATAAGAGGAGCGGCTGATATCAGTCACATATATGATGTAATGTCTCTGGAGGATATAATAGTGCTGGAGTGATATAAGAGGAGCGGCTGATATCAGTCACACATGATGTAATGTCTCTGGAGGATATAATAGTACTGGAGTGATATAAGAGGAGCGGCTGATATCAGTCACACATATGATGTAATGTCTCTGGAGGATATAATAGTACTGGAGTGTTATAAGAGGAGCGGCTGATATCAGTCACACATATGATGTAATGTCTGGAGGATATAATAGTACTGGAGTGATATAAGAGGAGCAGCTGATATCAGTCACACATATGATGTAATGTCTCTGGAGGATATAATAGTACTGGAGTGATATAAGAGGAGCGGCTGATATCAGTCACACATATGATGTAATGTCTCTGGGGGATATAATAGTACTGGAGTGATATAAGAGGAGCGGCTGATATCAGTCACATATGATGTAATGTCTCTGGAGGATATAATAGTACTGGAGTGTTATAAGAGGAGCGGCTGATATCAGTCACATATGATGTAATGTCTCTGGAGGATATAATAGTACTGGAGTGTTATAAGAGGAGCGGCTGATATCAGTCACACATATGATGTAATGTCTCTGGAGGATATAATAGTACTGGAGTGATATAAGAGGAGCGGCTGATATCAGTCACACATATGATGTAATGTCTCTGGAGGATATAATAGTACTGGAGTGATATTAGAGAAGCGGCTGATATCAGTCACATATGATGTAATGTCTCTGGAGGATATAATAGTACTGGAGTGATATAAGAGGAGCGGCTGATATCAGTCACACATATGATGTAATGTCTCTGGAGGATATAATAGTACTGGAGTGATATAAGAGGAGCGGCTGATATCAGTCACATATGATGTAATGTCTCTGGAGGATATAATAGTGCTGGAGTGATATAAGAGGAGCGGCTGATATCAGTCACACATATGATGTAATGTCTCTGGAGGATATAATAGTACTGGAGTGATATAAGAGGAGCGGCTGATATCAGTCACATATGATGTAATGTCTCTGGAGGATATAATAGTGCTGGAGTGATATAAGAGGAGCGGCTGATATCAGTCACACATATGATGTAATGTCTCTGGAGGATATAATAGTACTGGAGTGATATAAGAGGAGCGGCTGATATCAGTCACATATGATGTAATGTCTGGAGGATATAATAGTACTGGAGTGATATAAGAGGAGCGGCTGATATCAGTCACACATATGATGTAATGTCTCTGGAGGATATAATAGTACTGGAGTGATATTAGAGAAGCGGCTGATATCAGTCACACATATGATGTAATGTCTCTGGAGGATATAATAGTACTGGAGTGTTATAAGAGGAGCGGCTGATATCAGTCACACATATGATGTAATGTCTCTGGAGGATATAATAGTGCTGGAGTGATATAAGAGGAGCGGCTGATAACAGTCACACATGATGTAATGTCTCTGGAGGATATAATAGTGCTGGAGTGATATAAGAGGAGCGGCTGATATCAGTCACATATGATGTAATGTCTCTGGAGGATATAATAGTACTGGAGTGTTATAAGAGGAGCGGCTGATATCAGTCACACATGATGTAATGTCTCTGGAGGATATAATAGTACTGGAGTGTTATAAGAGGAGCGGCTGATATCAGTCACACATATGATGTAATGTCTCTGGAGGATATAATAGTGCTGGAGTGATATAAGAGGAGCGGCTGATATCAGTCACACATATGATGTAATGTCTCTGGAGGATATAATAGTACTGGAGCGTTATAAGAGGAGCGGCTGATATCAGTCACATATGATGTAATGTCTCTGGAGGATATAATAGTGCTGGAGTGATATAAGAGGAGCGGCTGATATCAGTCACATATGATTTAATGTCTCTGGAGGATATAATAGTACTGGAGTGATATAAGAGGAGCGGCTGATATCAGTCACACATATGATGTAATGTCTCTGGAGGATATAATAGTACTGGAGTGATATAAGAGGAGCAGCTGATATCAGTCACACATATGATGTAATGTCTCTGGAGGATATAATAGTACTGGAGTGATATAAGAGGAGCGGCTGATATCAGTCACATATGATGTAATGTCTGGAGGATATAATAGTGCTGGAGTGTTATAAGAGGAGCGGCTGATATCAGTCACACATATGATGTAATGTCTCTGGAGGATATAATAGTACTGGAGTGATATAAGAGGAGCGGCTGATATCAGTCACACATATGATGTAATGTCTCTGGAGGATATAATAGTACTGGAGTGTTATAAGAGGAGCGGCTGATATCAGTCACATATGATGTAATGTCTCTGGAGGATATAATAGTGCTGGAGTGTTATAAGAGGAGCGGCTGATATCAGTCACACATATGATGTAATGTCTCTGGAGGATATAATAGTACTGGAGTGATATAAGAGGAGCGGCTGATATCAGTCACACATATGATGTAATGTCTCTGGGGGATATAATAGTACTGGAGTGATATAAGAGGAGCGGCTGATATCAGTCACACATATGATGTAATGTCTCTGGAGGATATAATAGTACTGGAGTGATATAAGAGGAGCGGCTGATATCAGTCACACATATGATGTAATGTCTCTGGAGGATATAATAGTACTGGAGTGATATAAGAGGAGCCGCTGATATCAGTCACATATATGATGTAATGTCTCTGGAGGATATAATAGTACTGGAGTGATATAAGAGGAGCGGCTGATATCAGTCACACATATGATGTAATGTCTCTGGAGGATATAATAGTACTGGAGTGATATTAGAGAAGCGGCTGATATCAGTCACATATGATGTAATGTCTCTGGAGGATATAATAGTACTGGAGTGATATAAGAGGAGCGGCTGATATCAGTCACATATGATGTAATGTCTCTGGAGGATATAATAGTGCTGAAGTGATATAAGAGGAGCGGCTGATATCAGTCACATATGATGTAATGTCTCTGGAGGATATAATAGTACTGGAGTGATATAAGAGGAGCGGCTGATATCAGTCACACATATGATGTAATGTCTCTGGGGGATATAATAGTACTGGAGTGATATTAGAGAAGCGGCTGATATCAGTCACATATGATGTAATGTCTCTGGAGGATATAATAGTACTGGAGTGATATAAGAGGAGCGGCTGATATCAGTCACATATATGATGTAATGTCTCTGGAGGATATAATAGTACTGGAGTGATATAAGAGGAGCGGCTGATATCAGTCACATATATGATGTAATGTCTCTGGAGGATATAATAGTGCTGGAGTGTTATAAGAGGAGCGGCTGATATCACTCACACATATGATGTAATGTCTCTGGAGGATATAATAATACTGGAGTGATATAAGAGGAGCGACTGATATCAGTCACATATGATGTAATGTCTCTGGAGGATATAATAGTACTGGAGTGTTATAAGAGGAGCGGCTGATATCAGTCACACATATGATGTAATGTCTCTGGAGGATATAATAGTGCTGGAGTGATATAAGAGGAGCGGCTGATATCAGTCACATATATGATGTAATGTCTCTGGAGGATATAATAGTACTGGAGTGATATAAGAGGAGCGGCTGATATCAGTCACATATATGTAATGTCTCTGGAGGATATAATAGTACTGGAGTGATATAAGAGGAGCGGCTGATATCAGTCACACATATGATGTAATGTCTCTGGAGGATATAATAGTACAGGAGTGATATAAGAGGAGCGGCTGATATCAGTCACACATATGATGTAATGTCTCTGGAGGATATAATAGTACTGGAGTGTTATAAGAGGAGCGGCTGATATCAGTCACATATGATGTAATGTCTCTGGAGGATATAATAGTACTGGAGTGATATAAGAGGAGCGGCTGATATCAGTCACATATGATGTAATGTCTCTGGAGGATAAAATAGTGCTGGAGTGATATAAGAGGAGCGGCTGATATCAGTCACATATGATGTAATGTCTCTGGAGGATATAATAGTGCTGGAGTGATATAAGAGGAGCGGCTGATATCAGTCACATATATGATGTAATGTCTCTGGAGGATATAATAGTGCTGGAGTGATATAAGAGGAGCGGCTGATATCTAGTCACACATATGATGTAATGTCTCTGGGGGATATAATAGTACTGGAGTGTTATAAGAGGAGCGGCTGATATCAGTCACATATGATGTAATGTCTCTGGGGGATATAATAGTGCTGGAGTGTTCTAAGAGGAGCTGCTGATATCAGTCACACATATGATGTAATGTCTCTGGAGGATATAATAGTGCTGGAGTGATATAAGAGGAGCTGCTGATATCAGTCACACATATGATGTAATGTCTCTGGAGGATATAATAGTACTGGAGTGATATAAGAGGAGCGGCTGATATCAGTCACATATACGATGTAATGTCTCTGGAGGATATAATAGTGCTGGAGTGATATAAGAGGAGCGGCTGATATCAGTCACATATATGATGTAATGTCTCTGGAGGATATAATAGTGCTGGAGTGTTATAAGAGGAGAGGCTGATATCAGTCACACATATGATGTAATGTCTCTGGGGGATATAATAGTGCTGGAGTGTTATAAGAGTAGCGGCTGATATCAGTCACACATATGATGTAATGTCTCTGGAGGATATAATAGTACTGGAGTGATATAAGAGGAGCGGCTGATATCAGTCACACATATGATGTAATGTCTCTGGAGGATATAATAGTACTGGAGTGTTATAAGAGGAGCGGCTGATATCAGTCACATATGATGTAATGTCTCTGGAGGATATAATAGTACTGGAGTGATATAAGAGGAGCGGCTGATATCAGTCACATATGATGTAATGTCCGGAGGATATAATAGTACTGGAGTGTTATAAGAGGAGCGGCTGATATCAGTCACATATGATGTAATGTCTCTGGAGGATATAATAGTACTGGAGTGTTATAAGAGGAGCGGCTGATATCAGTCACATATGATGTAATGTCTCTGGAGGATATAATAGTGCTGGAGTGTTATAAGAGGAGCGGCTGATATCAGTCACACATATGATGTAATGTCTCTGGAGGATATAATAGTACTGGAGTGATATAAGAGGAGCGGCTGATATCAGTCACATATGATGTAATGTCTCTGGAGGATATAATAGTACTGGAGTGATATAAGAGGAGCGGCTGATATCAGTCACACATATGATGTAATGTCTCTGGAGGATATAATAGTACTGGAGTGATATAAGAGGAGCGGCTGATATCAGTCACATATGATGTAATGTCTCTGGAGGATATAATAGTACTGGAGTGATATAAGAGGAGCGGCTGATATCAGTCACACATATGATGTAATGTCTCTGGAGGATATAATAGTACTGGAGTGATATAAGAGGAGCGGCTGATGTCAGTCACATATGATGTAATGTCTCTGGAGGATATAATAGTACTGGAGTGTTATAAGAGGAGTGGCTGATATCAGTCACATATGATGTAATGTCTCTGGAGGATATAATAGTGCTGGAGTGTTATAAGAGGAGCGGCTGATATCAGTCACACATATGATGTAATGTCTCTGGAGGATATAATAGTACTGGAGTGATATAAGAGGAGCGGCTGATATCAGTCACATATGATGTAATGTCTCTGGAGGATATAATAGTACTGGAGTGATATAAGAGGAGCGGCTGATATCAGTCACACATATGATGTAATGTCTCTGGAGGATATAATAGTACTGGAGTGATATAAGAGGAGCGGCTGATGTCAGTCACATATGATGTAATGTCTCTGGAGGATATAATAGTGCTGGAGTGATATAAGAGGAGCGGCTGATATCAGTCACATATGATGTAATGTCTCTGGAGGATATAATAGTGCTGGAGTGATATAAGAGGAGCGGCTGATATCAGTCACACATATGATGTAATGTCTCTGGAGGATATAATAGTACTGGAGTGATATAAGAGGAGCGGCTGATATCAGTCACATATGATGTAATGTCTCTGGAGGATATAATAGTACTGGAGTGATATAAGAGGAGCGGCTGATATCAGTCACACATATGATGTAATGTCTCTGGAGGATATAATAGTACTGGAGTGTTATAAGAGGAGCGGCTGATATCAGTCACACATATGATGTAATGTCTCTGGAGGATATAATAGTACTGGAGTGATATAAGAGGAGCGGCTGATATCAGTCACACATATGATGTAATGTCTCTGGAGGATATAATAGTACTGGAGTGTTATAAGAGGAGCGGCTGATATCAGTCACATATGATGTAATGTCTCTGGAGGATATAATAGTGCTGGAGTGTTATAAGAGGAGCGGCTGATATCAGTCACACATATGATGTAATGTCTCTGGAGGATATAATAGTACTGGAGTGATATAAGAGGAGCGGCTGATATCAGTCACATATGATGTAATGTCTCTGGAGGATATAATAGTACTGGAGTGATATAAGAGGAGCGGCTGATATCAGTCACACATATGATGTAATGTCTCTGGAGGATATAATAGTACTGGAGTGATATAAGAGGAGCGGCTGATATCAGTCACACATATGATGTAATGTCTCTGGAGGATATAATAGTGCTGGAGTGATATAAGAGGAGCGGCTGATATCAGTCACACATATGATGTAATGTCTCTGGAGGATATAATAGTACTGGAGTGTTATAAGAGGAGCGGCTGATATCAGTCACATATATGATGTAATGTCTCTGGAGGATATAATAGTACTGGAGTGATATAAGAGGGGCGGCTGATATCAGTCACATATGATGTAATGTCTCTGGAGGATATAATAGTACTGGAGTGTTATAAGAGGAGCGGCTGATATCAGTCACATATGATGTAATGTCTCTGGAGGATATAATAGTACTGGAGTGTTATAAGAGGAGCGGCTGATATCAGTCACATATGATGTAATGTCTCTGGAGGATATAATAGTACTGGAGTGATATAAGAGGAGCTGCTGATATCAGTCACATATGATGTAATGTCTCTGGAGGATATAATAGTACTGGAGTGTTATAAGAGGAGCGGCTGATATCAGTCACATATGATGTAATGTCTCTGGAGGATATAATAGTACTGGAGTGATATAAGAGGAGCGGCTGATATCAGTCACACATATGATGTAATGTCTCTGGAGGATATAATAGTACAGGAGTGTTATAAGAGGAGCGGCTGATATCAGTCACATATGATGTAATGTCTCTGGAGGATATAATAGTGCTGGAGTGATATAAGAGGAGCGGCTGATATCAGTCACATATATGATGTAATGTCTCTGGAGGATATAATAGTACTGGAGTGATATAAGAGGAGCGGCTGATATCAGTCACATATGATGTAATGTCTCTGGAGGATATAATAGTACTGGAGTGATATAAGAGGAGCGGCTGATATCAGTCACACATATGATGTAATGTCTCTGGAGGATATAATAGTACAGGAGTGTTATAAGAGGAGCGGCTGATATCAGTCACATATGATGTAATGTCTCTGGAGGATATAATAGTGCTGGAGTGATATAAGAGGAGCGGCTGATATCAGTCACATATATGATGTAATGTCTCTGGTGGATATAATAGTACTGGAGTGATATAAGAGGAGCGGCTGATATCAGTCACATATGATGTAATGTCTCTGGAGGATATAATAGTGCTGGAGTGATATAAGAGGAGCGGCTGATATCAGTCACACATATGATCTAATGTCTCTGGAGGATATAATAGTACTGGAGTGATATAAGAGGAGCGGCTGATATCAGTCACACATATGATGTAATGTCTGGAGGATATAATAGTACTGGAGTGATATAAGAGGAGCGGCTGATATCAGTCACACATATGATGTAATGTCTCTGGAGGATATAATAGTGCTGGAGTGATATAAGAGGAGCGGCTGATATCAGTCACACATATGATGTAATGTCTCTGGAGGATATAATAGTACTGGAGTGATATAAGAGGAGCGGCTGATATCAGTCACACATATGATGTAATTTCTCTGGAGGATATAATAGTGCTGGAGTGATATAAGAGGAGCGGCTGATATCAGTCACATATGATGTAATGTCTCTGGAGGATATAATAGTGCTGGAGTGATATAAGAGGAGCGGCTGATATCAGTCACACATATGATGTAATGTCTCTGGAGGATATAATAGTACTGGAGTGATATAAGAGGAGCGGCTGATATCAGTCACATATGATGTAATGTCTCTGGAGAATATAATAGTACTGGAGTGATATAAGAGGAGCGGCTGATATCAGTCACATATATGATGTAATGTCTCTGGAGGATATAATAGTGCTGGAGTGATATAAGAGGAGCGGCTGATATCAGTCACACATATGATGTAATGTCTCTGGAGGATATAATAGTGCTGGAGTGATATAAGAGGAGCAGCTGATATCAGTCACACATATGATGTAATGTCTCTGGAGGATATAATAGTACTGGAGTGTTATAAGAGGAGCGGCTGATATCAGTCACACATATGATGTAATGTCTCTGGAGGATATAATAGTACTGGAGTGATATAAGAGGAGCGGCTGATATCAGTCACACATATGATGTAATGTCTCTGGTGGATATAATAGTACTGGAGTGATATAAGAGGAGCGGCTGATATCAGTCACACATATGATGTAATGTCTTTGGAGGATATAATAGTGCTGGAGTGATATAAGAGGAGCGGCTGATATCAGTCACACATATGATGTAATTTCTCTGGAGGATATAATAGTGCTGGAGTGTTATAAGAGGAGCGGCTGATATCAGTCACACATATGATGTAATGTCTCTGGAGGATATAATAGTACTGGAGTGATATAAGAGGAGCGGCTGATATCAGTCACACATATGATGTAATGTCTGGAGGATATAATAGTACTGGAGTGATATAAGAGGAGCGGCTGATATCAGTCACACATATGATGTAATGTCTGGAGGATATAATAGTACTGGAGTGATATAAGAGGAGCGGCTGATATCAGTCACACATATGATGTAATGTCTCTGGAGGATATAATAGCGCTGGAGTGATATAAGAGGAGCGGCTGATATCAGTCACATATGATGTAATGTCTCTGGGGGATATAATAGTACTGGAGTGTTATAAGAGGAGCGGCTGATATCAGTCACATATGATGTAATGTCTGGAGGATATAATAGTGCTGGAGTGATATAAGAGGAGCGGCTGATATCAGTCACATATATGATGTAATGTCTCTGGAGGATATAATAGTACTGGAGTGTTATAAGAGGAGCGGCTGATATCAGTCACATATGATGTAATGTCTCTGGGGGATATAATAGTACTGGAGTGTTATAAGAGGAGCGGCTGATATCAGTTTCACATATGATGTAATGTCTCTGGAGGATATAATAGTACTGGAGTGTTATAAGAGAGCGGCTGATATCAGTTTCACATATGATGTAATGTCTCTGGAGGATATAATAGTGCTGGAGTGATATAAGAGGAGCGGCTGATATTAGTCACACATATGATGTAATGTCTCTGGAGGATATAATAGTACTGGAGTGATATAAGAGGAGCGGCTGATATCAGTCACACATATGATGTAATGTCTCTGGAGGATATAATAGTGCTGGAGTGTTATAAGAGGAGCGGCTGATATCAGTCACACACATGATGTAATGTCTGGAGGATATAATAGTGCTGGAGTGATATAAGAGGAGCGGCTGATATCAGTCACATATGATGTAATGTCTCTGGAGGATATAATAGTGCTGGATTGTTATAAGAGGAGGGCTGATATCAGTCACACATATGATGTAATGTCTCTGGAGGATATAATAGTACTGGAGTGATATAAGAGGAGCGGCTGATATCAGTCACATATGATGTAATGTCTCTGGAGGATATAATAGTACTGGAGTGTTATAAGAGGAGCGGCTGATATCAGTCACACATATGATGTAATGTCTCTGGAGGATATAATAGTACTGGAGTGATATAAGAAGAGCGGCTGATATCAGTCACACATATGATTTAATGTCTCTGGAGGATATAATAGTACTGGAGTGATATAAGAGGAGCGGCTGATATCAGTCACATATATGATGTAATGTCTCTGGAGGATATAATAGTACTGGAGCGTTATAAGAGGAGCGGCTGATATCAGTCACACATATGATGTAATGTCTCTGGAGGATATAATAGTACTGGAGTGATATAAGAGGAGCGGCTGATATCAGTCACACATATGATGTAATGTCTCTGGAGGATATAATAGTACTGGAGTGATATAAGAGGATCGGCTGATATCAGTCACATATGATGTAATGTCTCTGGATGATATAATAGTGCTGGAGTGTTATAAGAGGAGCGGCTGATATCAGTCACACATATGATGTAATGTCTCTGGAGGATATAATAGTACTGGAGTGTTATAAGAGGAGCGGCTGATATCAGTCACACATATGATGTAATGTCTCTGGAGGATATAATAGTGCTGGAGTGATATAAGAGGAGCGGCTGATATCAGTCACATATGATGTAATGTCTCTGGAGGATATAATAGTACTGGAGTGTTATAAGAGGAGCAGCTGATATCTGTCACACATATGATGTAATGTCTCTGGAGGATATAATAGTGCTGGAGTGATATAAGAGGAGCGGCTGATATCAGTCACATATATGATGTAATGTCTCTGGAGGATATAATAGTACTGGAGTGTTATAAGAGGAGCGGCTGATATCAGTCACACATGATGTAATGTCTCTGGAGGATATAATAGTACTGGAGTGATATAAGAGGAGCGGCTGATATCAGTCACACATATGATGTAATGTCTCTGGGGGATATAATAGTGCTGGAGTGATATAAGAGGAGCGGCTGTTATCAGTCACACATATGATGTAATGTCTCTGGAGGATATAATAGTACTGGAGTGATTATAAGAGGAGCGGCTGATATCAGTCACACATATGATGTAATTTCTCTGGAGGATATAATAGTGCTGGAGTGATATAAGAGGAGCGGCTGTTATCAGTCACACATATGATGTAATGTCTCTGGAGGATATAATAGTACTGGAGTGATTATAAGAGGAGCGGCTGATATCAGTCACACATATGATGTAATTTCTCTGGAGGATATAATAGTGCTGGAGTGTTATAAGAGGAGCGGCTGATATCAGTCACATATGATGTAATGTCTCTGGGGGATATAATAGTACTGGAGTGTTATAAGAGGAGCGGCTGATATCAGTCACACATATGATGTAATGTCTCTGGAGGATATAATAGTACTGGAGTGATATAAGAGGAGCGGCTGATATCAGTCACATATGATGTAATGTCTCTGGAGGATATAATAGTACTGGAGTGATATAAGAGGAGCGGCTGATATCAGTCACATATATGATGTAATGTCTCTGGAGGATAAAATAGTACTGGAGTGTTATAAGAGGAGCGGCTGATATCAGTCACATATGATGTAATGTCTCTGGATGATATAATAGTGCTGGAGTGTTATAAGAGGAGCGGCTGATATCAGTCACACATATGATGTAATGTGTCTGGAGGATATAATAGTACTGGAGTGTTATAAGAGGAGCAGCTGATATCTGTCACACATATGATGTAATGTCTCTGGAGGATATAATAGTGCTGGAGTGATATAAGAGGAGCGGCTGATATCAGTCACATATGATGTAATGTCTCTGGAGGATATAATAGCACTGGAGTGTTATAAGAGGAGCGGCTGATATCAGTCACACATATGATGTAATGTCTCTGGAGGATATAATAGTACTGGAGTGTTATAAGAGGAGCGGCTGATATCAGTCACACATGATGTAATGTCTCTGGAGGATATAATAGTACTGGAGTGATATAAGAGGAGCGGCTGATATCAGTCACACATATGATGTAATGTCTCTGGGGGATATAATAGTGCTGGAGTGATATAAGAGGAGCGGCTGTTATCAGTCACACATATGATGTAATGTCTCTGGAGGATATAATAGTACTGGAGTGATTATAAGAGGAGCGGCTGATATCAGTCACACATATGATGTAATTTCTCTGGAGGATATAATAGTGCTGGAGTGTTATAAGAGGAGCGGCTGATATCAGTCACATATGATGTAATGTCTCTGGGGGATATAATAGTACTGGAGTGTTATAAGAGGAGCGGCTGATATCAGTCACACATATGATGTAATGTCTCTGGAGGATATAATAGTACTGGAGTGATATAAGAGGAGCGGCTGATATCAGTCCACATATGATGTAATGTCTCTGGAGGATATAATAGTGCTGGGAGTGTTATAAGAGGAGCGGCTGATATCAGTCACACATATGATGTAATGTCTCTGGAGGATATAATAGTACTGGAGTGATATAAGAGGAGCGGCTGATATCAGTCACATATGATGTAATGTCTCTGGAGCATATAATAGTACTGGAGTGTTATAAGAGGAGCGGCTGATATCAGTCATATATATGATGTAATGTCTCTGGAGGATATAATAGTACTGGAGTGATATAAGAGGAGCGGCTGATATCAGTCACATATGATGTAATGTCTCTGGAGGATATAATAGTACTGGAGTGATATAAGAGGAGCGGCTGATATCAGTCTCATATGATGTAATGTCTCTGGAGGATATAATAGTGCTGGAGTGATATAAGAGGAGCGGCTGATATCAGTCACATATATGATGTAAGTCCTCTGGAGCATATAATAGTACTGGAGTGATTATAAGAGGAGCGGCTGATATCAGTCACACATATGATGTAATGTCACTGGAGGATATAATAGTGCTGGAGTGATATAAGAGAGCGGCTGATATCAGTCACATATGATGTAATGTCTCTGGAGGATATAATAGTGCTGGAGTGATATAAGAGGAGCGGCTGATATCAGTCCACATATGATGTAATGTCTCTGGAGGATATAATAGTACTGGAGTGATATAAGAGGAGCGGCTGATATCAGTCACACATATGATGTAATGTCTCTGGAGGATATAATAGTGCTGGAGTGATATAAGAGGAGCGGCTGATATCAGTCACATGATGTAATGTCTCTGGAGGATATAATAGTACTGGAGTGATATAAGAGGAGCGGCTGATATCAGTCACATATATGATGTAATGTCACTGGAGGATATAATAGTACTGGAGTGTTATAAGAGGAGCCGCTGATATCAGTCACACATATGATGTAATGTCTCTGGAGGATATAATAGTACTGGAGTGATATAAGAGGAGCTGCTGATATCAGTCACATATGATGTAATGTCTCTGGGGGATATAATAGTACTGGGAGTGTTATAAGAGGAGCGGCTGATATCAGTCACACATATGATGTAATGTCTCTGGAGGATATAATAGTACTGGAGTGATATAAGAGGAGCTGCTGATATCAGTCACATATGATGTAATGTCTCTGGGGGATATAATAGTACTGGAGTGTTATAAGAGGAGCGGCTGATATCAGTCACACATATGATGTAATGTCTCTGGAGGATATAATAGTACTGGAGTGATATAAGAGGAGCGGCTGATATCAGTCACACATATGATGTAATGTCTCTGGAGGATATAATAGTACTGGAGTGATATAAGAGGAGCGGCTGATATCAGTCACATATGATGTAATGTCTCTGGAGGATATAATAGTGCTGGAGTGATATAAGAGGAGCGGCTGATGTCAGTCACACATATGATGTAATGTCTCTGGAGGATATAATAGTACTGGAGTGATATAAGAGGAGCGGCTGATATCAGTCACATATATGATGTAATGTCTCTGGAGGATATAATAGTACTGGAGTGTTATAAGAGGAGCGGCTGATATCAGTCACATATGATTTAATGTCTCTGGAGGATATAATAGTACTGGAGTGATATAAGAGGAGCGGCTGATATCAGTCACACATATGATGTAATGTCTCTGGAGGATATAATAGTACTGGAGTGATATAAGAGGATCGGCTGATATCAGTCACATATGATGTAATGTCTCTGGATGATATAATAGTGCTGGAGTGTTATAAGAGGAGCGGCTGATATCAGTCACACATATGATGTAATGTCTCTGGAGGATATAATAGTACTGGAGTGATATAAGAGGAGCTGCTGATATCAGTCACATATGATGTAATGTCTCTGGGGGATATAATAGTACTGGAGTGTTATAAGAGGAGCGGCTGATATCAGTCACACATATGATGTAATGTCTCTGGAGGATATAATAGTACTGGAGTGATATAAGAGGAGCGGCTGATATCAGTCACATATATGATGTAATGTCTCTGGAGGATATAATAGTACTGGAGTGATATAAGAGGAGCGGCTGATATCAGTCACACATATGATGTAATGTCTCTGGAGGATATAATAGTGCTGGAGTGATATAAGAGGAGCGGCTGATATCAGTCACACATATGATGTATGTCTCTGGAGGATATAATAGTACTGGAGTGATATAAGAGGAGCGGCTGATATCAGTCACATATGATGTAATGTCTCTGGAGGATATAATAGTGCTGGAGTGATATAAGAGGAGCGGCTGATGTCAGTCACACATATGATGTAATGTCTCTGGAGGATATAATAGTACTGGAGTGATATAAGAGGAGCGGCTGATATCAGTCACATATATGATGTAATGTCTCTGGAGGATATAATAGTACTGGAGTGATATAAGAGGAGCGGCTGATATCAGTCACACATATGATGTAAATGTCTGGAGGATATAATAGTACTGGAGTGATATAAGAGAAGCGGCTGATATCAGTCACACATGATGTAATGTCTCTGGAGGATATAATAGTACTGGAGTGATATAAGAGGAGCGGCTGATATCAGTCACACATATGATGTAATGTCTCTGGAGGATATAATAGTACTGGAGTGATATAAGAGGAGCGGCTGATATCAGTCACACATATGATGTAATGTCTCTGGAGGATATAATAGTGCTGGAGTGATATAAGAGGAGCGGCTGATATCAGTCACATATGATGTAATGTGTCTGGAGGATATAATAGTACTGGAGTGTTATAAGAGGAGCAGCTGATATCTGTCAAACATATGATGTAATGTCTCTGGAGGATATAATAGTGCTGGAGTGATATAAGAGGAGCGGCTGATATCAGTCACATATGATGTAATGTCTCTGGAGGATATAATAGTGCTGGAGTGATATAAGAGGAGCGGCTGATATCAGTCACATATATGATGTAATGTCTCTGGAGGATATAATAGTACTGGAGTGTTATAAGAGGAGCGGCTGATATCAGTCACACATGATGTAATGTCTCTGGAGGATATAATAGTACTGGAGTGATATAAGAGGAGCGGCTGATATCAGTCACACATATGATGTAATGTCTCTGGGGGATATAATAGTGCTGGAGTGATATAAGAGGAGCGGCTGTTATCAGTCACACATATGATGTAATGTCTCTGGAGGATATAATAGTACTGGAGTGATTATAAGAGGAGCGGCTGATATCAGTCACACATATGATGTAATTTCTCTGGAGGATATAATAGTGCTGGAGTGTTATAAGAGGAGCGGCTGATATCAGTCACATATGATGTAATGTCTCTGGGGGATATAATAGTACTGGAGTGTTATAAGAGGAGCGGCTGATATCAGTCACACATATGATGTAATGTCTCTGGAGGATATAATAGTACTGGAGTGATATAAGAGGAGCGGCTGATATCAGTCACATATGATGTAATGTCTCTGGAGGATATAATAGTACTGGAGTGTTATAAGAGGAGCGGCTGATATCAGTCATATATATGATGTAATGTCTCTGGAGGATATAATAGTACTGGAGTGATATAAGAGGAGCGGCTGATATCAGTCACATATGATGTAATGTCTCTGGAGGATATAATAGTACTGGAGTGATATAAGAGGAGCGGCTGATATCAGTCTCATATGATGTAATGTCTCTGGAGGATATAATAGTGCTGGAGTGATATAAGAGGAGCGGCTGATATCAGTCACATATATGATGTAATGTCTCTGGAGGATATAATAGTACTGGAGTGATATAAGAGGAGCGGCTGATATCAGTCACACATATGATGTAATGTCACTGGAGGATATAATAGTGCTGGAGTGATATAAGAGACGGCTGATATCAGTCACATATGATGTAATGTCTCTGGAGGATATAATAGTGCTGGAGTGATATAAGAGGAGCGGCTGATATCAGTCACATATGATGTAATGTCTCTGGAGGATATAATAGTACTGGAGTGATATAAGAGGAGCGGCTGATATCAGTCACACATATGATGTAATGTCTCTGGAGGATATAATAGTGCTGGAGTGATATAAGAGGAGCGGCTGATATCAGTCACATATGATGTAATGTCACTGGAGGATATAATAGTACTGGAGTGTTATAAGAGGAGC